>NC_066839.1:8902264-9202264 GCF_001640805.2 Lates calcarifer
AAAATGGTCAAAAAACATCATAGTATAGTAAGGTGTCAAAAACGTCGTAAAAATGTCATAGTGCAGTAAGGCATCAAAAATGGTCAAAAAATGTCATGGTATGGTAAGGCGTCAAAAATGTCATAGTGTAGTAAGGCATCAAAAATGGTCAAAAAGTCATAGTATAGTAAAGCATCAAAAATGGTCAAAAAATGTCAACAAGTGTCATAGTATAGTAAGGCGTCAAAAACTTTCAAAAAATGTCATAGTATAGTAAGGTGTCAAAAATGTCATAAAAATGTCGTAGTGCAGTAAGGCATCAAAAAATGTCATAGTGTAGTAAGGCGTCAAAAAATGTCATAGTATAGTAAGGCATGAAAAAATGCGATAATATAGTAAGACCTCAAAAAATGTTATAGTATAGAAGGAATGAAAAATTGTTTAAAAATGTCATAGTATGGTAAGGTGTCAAAAATGGTTAAAAAAACTTCATAGTATAGTAAGGTGTCAAAAATGTCATAGTATAGAAGGCATGAAAAATTGTTTAAAAATGTCAAAAAATGTCATAGTACAGTAGTCAAGTCAAATTTTATTTATAGCGCCAATTCACAACAGAAGTTATCTCAAGGCACTAGGCGACCGTGGCAAGGAAAAACTTCCTTTTAAGAGGCAGAAACCTCGAGCAGAATTGGACTCAGGGTGGGCAGCCATCTGCCTCGACCAGCTGGGTTTAGACAGAGAGAGGGGGATGGGGTAAGAGAAAGACAACATTGCAGATACATAGACTAAGTCAAAATGTAAACAGTAGTAATAATAATAATAATGATAATAATTATAGCTAGAGGAATAATAATGACAAAACAGTGAAACATTAGTAGCACTAACACTAATAAATGTGTAATTATTGTCACATAAGGTGTCAAAAATGGTGGCTAAAAGCAGCTAAAACCCAAAACCCCAACCCTAACCAGTGGCTACATGTGGTTTAATGTAAGTGAAGGTTCTAGGTTTCAGAACTATTTTTAGTCATTACTGTGTAATAATTACAAAAACACACTAAAATATGTGATACTGAGTTGTAAAAAATTTAGTTTAAATTCATTGTAATTAGGTATCAAAAATGAATAAAGACAGCTTAGGAAAGGAAAAATAGATTTATTGATTAGTTTCTGTGATTAACACATGTTCTTGTCTCTGCAGGAGGAGAGGACGAAAGCAGCTGAAGACCTAAAGTGGATGAAAGAAAACAAAAGTGTTACAAAGCTGTTAATTAGATAAAAGACCTCCACCATCTAACTGCTGTAAACAGTGCTGCGTTCCTGTTGAAAAACACTTTTCACACACACACTTTTCTCTACCATCTGTAATGTAGTCATGGGCACATTTTCCACAGACTTGTATGTCTTTATTAAACTTCTGTGAGAACATTCAACTGCTTATGATACAACTATTTAATGAAAATTGTATCACAAGCAGTTAAATGATTACAAAGATGCTTAACAGACATGTTTATCTTTGGAAAATGTCCTTATAAGTACATTAACCCTAACCAGCTCTAAGTGTTTCCTTGTGGTCAAATGTCTGTCATCTTTGCTGCGATTTATTAGATGGAATAAAATCAGTAAAAGTTTCTTCCCAAGCTTTTGAGTTGCATTCTCTATTATGTATAACATTATTATACAATATATTATGTTATACTATATCATGTTTATATATATATATTATATATATATATATATATATTTGGTTTTATTTAACTTTTAAAAGGTTTTACACTTCATTGCTCAGGGATTTTAAGTAATTTTTAAAGGCTGCACTGGTGTTTTAGACTTATTGTTTATGGGTTTGATACTTATTTAGATGTTTTTTTAGGCTAAAATTTTAAATTTTACATGTTTTGTACAGTTAACTTGCTTAATTCTTAAATATATTTTTAAAGGTTTTAGATATTTATATTTTTAAAAGTTTAATAAGTTTTAACTTTATTTATTGAACAATGTTTTACACGTTTTTTTTAGAATGTTTTATCCCTATTTTTTTAGATCTATTCCTTAAAGGGTTGAAATGTATCTGCCTTTTAAATCTATTTTTTAGGGTTTTACACTTAATATTTAAAGGTTTTCAATTTATTTCTTTACAGTTTTATATACTATATATACTTTAAACCTGTTTATTAAAAGGGGTTCTATTCTAAACTATGGTTTATATATATATATATATATATGTGTGTGTGTGTGTGTAAGGGATAGACCGATTATTGGCTGCCAATATTCTGCATTTTGACGCATCTGCCTTTTTAGGCAAGAGATTAATTTAAAACTGGTTTATTTTGGCTCTGATGCAGCCACTTTAACTTCATAAGACATGCTGCTGAGCCTGGGAGCTCCCTGCACTTTTTGTTAGAATTTTAAAACAGATGTTTATTGTCTAAGATTCAAAAAAACTCTACATGTTGCAAATCTGTAAAGCTGTTTAATAAACATATGCTTAAAGGCATTTAAACAAAGTTAAGTGTTGCAATTTGTTTCAAAATTTTTCAAAATTTTGACGCCAGTATTTTCACTTTTACTGCAAATGAATATCTGCACCAAATATCGGTTATCGGCCTGAAAAAAACACACACACACACACACAATATATATATATACATATATATATATATATACACACACACCCACACACATACATACAGTTGCAAGAAAAAGTATGTGAACCGTTTGGAATTTCAGGGTTTTCTGCATTAGTTTCTCCTAAAATGTGATCTGATCATCTAAGTCAAGGGTATTGACAAATATAATGTGCCTAAAATAATAACACAATTTTTTTTTTTTATCTTTCATGTCTATATTGAACACACTCATTCAACCATTCAAAATAGTGGTAGTGGAAAAATTAAGTGAACCCTGGGAATTAATAGCTGGTTGACCCCCTCCCTTGGCAGCAATAACCTCAACCAAGCGCTTCCTGTAGCTGTGGACCATACCTGCACATCGTTCAGGAGGAATTTTAGCCCATTCTTCCTGGCAGAGATGCTTTAGCTCTGTCATATGCTTTGGATGTCTTGTGTATGTCTCTTTTCAAATCATTCCATAGCATCTATATTGGATTGAGGTCTGGACTCTGACTTGGCCACTCCAAAAGGTGGATTTTGTTGTTCTGAAGCCATTCTGTTGTGGAATTGCTCCAGTGTTTTGGCTCATTGTCCTGTTGCATCACCCAGCTTCTACAGAGTTTCAGCTGACATACAGACATTCTCACATTATCCTGAAGAATTTTTTGATACACTTGGGAATTCATCTTCCCCTCAATGATTGCAAGCTGGCCAGGCCCTGATGCAGCAAAGCAGGCCCAAATCATGATGTTTCCTCCACCATACTTTACGGTTGGGATGATGTTTTCATGATGATATGCAGTGCCCTTTTTATGCCAGATGTAGTGCTGCGTGTTCTTTCCAAATAGTTCAATCTTAGTTTCATCAGTCCACAAAACATTTTGCCAATACCGCTGTGGAGTGTCAATGTGCTCTTTCACAAACTTCAGGCATGCAGCAATGTTCTTTTTAGTAAGCAGCAGCTTCCTTCGTGGTGTCCTGCCATAGACACCCTGCTTGTTCAATGTTTTACGTACCTGTCGACTCATGAACACAGATGTTAGCCAGCTCCAATGATGCCTTCAAATCTTTGGCTGTCACTCAGGGTTGTTTCTTTACCTCATTGATTAGTCTTCTTGTGCTCTTGGGGTCATTTTGACTGGGTGCCCACTTCTTGGTAGAGTAGCCACAGTCCCAAAGTGTCTCCATTTGTAGATTGTTTGCCTAACTGTAGACTGGTGAATTTCTAAAGTCTTTGAAATGACTTTATAACCCTTTCCAGTTTTATGTAAATCAACAATTCTTGATCGTAGATCCTCTGAAAACTTTTTGGCGAGGCATGGTTCACATAAGCATATTCTTCTTGTGATGAGTACAGTCAAAAAGTTTGAGTGGTTTTTATCAGTCAAAGTAGCTCTAGTCCACACCTCCAAACTCATTTTCTTAACAAGACTCCAGGTATGCTAACACCTGACTCAATTTTGAGGTCATTAATTCAAGGGTTCACATCCTTTTTCCACTTGCACTATGAGGTTTTTATGGTTGCTCTCAATAAAAACATGAAAAGTCAGAATTTTTTTGTGTTATTATTTTAGGCACATTATATTTGTCAATACCCTTGACTTAGATGAAGATCAGATCACATTTTAGGAGAAATTAATGCAGAAAACCCTGAAATTCCAAAGGGTTCACATACTTTTTTTGCAACTGTGTATGTATATATATATATATATATATATATATATATATATATATATATATATATATATACACACACACACACACACACATACATATATACTGAGGTAATGACAGTCAGACTGAAAAGAAAAAACTAACACTGACCTTCTGGAGATGTCTTCACGTCTCTCTCTTCTCTTTGTGATTTAATGGTTAAAGTTTGAATCCTGTGGAGAAAAAGACAACAAACTTTAATATAAAGATGCAACTTTTAACACAAAATAAACACACAGAAAGTTTCTGAGTATTGTTAACTGTCAAAAGACAGAGAAGTAAAAGACACTAAATCTACAAAGAAACCAGAGCGTAGAGTAACAGGTTCTGGACTAATCAGAAATAGTCCAAGAGTTAAATTTCCTCTATACACAAAGGCAGAAGAAGCTGCTCTGACTGGAGAACTGACTCCACCAGCTCCTGATATTCACACAACAGCAGTGGATGGAAAGGTTTGTTTCTTCTGATAGAAACCAAAATGACCCAATAAGTTCTTCACACATTTATGATTTACTGTACTAATAAGAAAGAGAGAATGAGCGAGAGAATGAGACAGAGAAAGAAGGGGGGAAGGGAGAAGAAAGAGAAAAAGATAGAGAGAAAGCATGAGAGTGAGTGATTGGGGGGGGCAGACAATTAGAGAGAAATAGTATAATAGTAGTAGTAAGTGGGGTACACACCAAAAGATAATCAGGCCAGTTAGGGTTAGGGTTTGTTTACTCTGAAGTTGTGAGATTTGGAATTTTGAGTGTCCAGACTCCAGTTGTTGGAGGTGAATCTGTTAGTGTGTGGTGTGCCATGCTGGTCTTCACAAACTCACACTATAAAAAACTAAACTGTGAAATCTGTCATTATTTGTCATCGTGTGTGGTCTCCCACATTTTCTACATCGGGTAAGATTTTAAAAGTCTTTTAGTGTGTGCCAGGCTTAAGAGAGCAAGGGAGAGAGACAGAGAGAGGAAGAGAAAGAGAAGGAGCAAGAGTGAGGGAGAGAGTGAGAGAGAGACAAAAAGAGAGCGAGAGAAGGAGAGGGAGGAAGAGGGAGGGAGAGTTGGAGAGAGCAAGCTGATGTTTAAATTCTTAATTTTCTTTGAACTGTACATTCACATGTAAATAAACATATTATGTAAATAAACTTTAATAATGAGTTCTGTCTTTTTGTGACAAATCAAACTATTCACATATCAGTTGAATTACTGAAGGTCTATAATCTAATGTCAGTGCTCTGTGTTGGACAGTTGATGTAAACCTGTTTGTGAATTACCTGGAGGCCTCAGTCCTGGTCTCAAAGAACTTCTTCATTGTGCAAAGACTCTGCAATTGTGGACAAAGTGCTGACACCTGGAGGAAATAAAAAGAGAAATATACAAAGGAAAATGATCAATACCGTATGGCCTGCCCTTCATCAACAGTTCATCAACAGTTTAACCCCAAAACACAGATAAGTATTCAACATTACAGCAGAACCAGGACAGTTTCCAAACGTTAGAGGAGCGTCTCAGAAAACGAGCTGTTTACTGTCACATATGACAAGAAAAAGCATCACATCTTTAGGAATCAATAACAATAAATACTAAAATTTAACTAAAATGATTATCTTAAATTTCAACAAATCACTGGAGGAATCATGTATATTACTGTGAAGTGCATAATCAGAACTTTCACTTAAGGACATTCTTGAAAGCAGTGTTTTAACTTGTGGTATTTTTGATTATACCTCAGTCCACAGGCAGACAATTAACTGAAAACTATTTTGAGTTTTTTTTTTTTTTTTTAAATGTATAACTACTAGTATTTTCTGACTATCTGTGGACAAAAATAGTCAGTTGTTATTATATTCATTAAATACCAAGGATTTAAACAGAACTACTGTTTGCTAATATTAATAATTCAGCTCATCAACACATTTTTTCAGACTGGGTAAATCTTTAGGACTCATACCTGTTTGGTTTGTAAGGTGAGAGCTGATGTTTCTGTCCAGGCTGTAGCAGCTGAATGAGCAAACCTGGAAAACACAAGTAAAACACCTGAAGAACAAATAACCTAATTAATAAAGAATAGTTCACCACCTAAATCTGAATAGTGCAGAATACAACACTGAAAACCTTAACACTAGAACCTTGACAATCACATTGAAGGTGAATAAATTATGTTACTAGAATATGACTTAATTGATCTCAGAGAGGAAAGCATTTATTAAATAGTTTTATAATAATTTTTAACAGTAATCTCAGCTCATACATTGTGACCTACTCTTGAGGCCTAAAACTTGTGGCAGAGCACAGAGTTAAAATCTAGTCTTCAAGCTTGTATTTAACTCAAAACTGAGCTCAATAAAGTCTCAAGTCACCGCAAACAAATTTGTCATCAATAACATACACAACAGGGGATCAATGGTTGTCTATGGACAGATTATTACCACAAAGCTACAAAGACACATAAAACTACAGGGGCAAAAAACTAACTCGCAAAACAATCACAATGAGATTCTTAACTGCCACACATGAAACACAAAATGACCATAAAGAAACGTTAAATGACCTGGAATAGACACAAAACTATAAAGACACAATGCGTCGTAAAACAACCACAATGAAGCTGACCCTAAAAAAACACCCAGCTAGAGACGCAAAACGATGCAATACCACCACAAATAGGCAAAATGATCACATCGACTGTGATAATCCGCCATAAACTGACTTAAATTGGCCCAAGCTGCCGCGCATTACGAAGAAGCAGTAAAATGTCTGCAGCCTAATTGTAAAAGAGATGCAAGTGAAGTTGTAAACAGACAAACTGAGTACTTAACGGATACCACCCTCCACAACTCATTAATAGATAGGGCTAATGCTAACTCTCGACTCTAATGCTAATGCTCACACCCAGGTGAAGAGCAGCCAGGTAGAAGCAAAATGATATAAAATGGCTACAAATAGCCACACACCGGAGTTAAAATGACCAGAATGGTACCCAAAATAACAAAGAGGCGTAAAATGTAAATGTAAAGGTAAAGTGAAAACACATGTTGGATTTACACATGTTGCTAAAAGCCCATTATGTTACCATCCGTCCACGTTGGAAGTCTACAACTCATGTCAGGAACGCCTAAACGACTGAAAATGTAATTAAACGATATCATTACAAGGTAACGCTCAGCGCTCATGCTAACAGCTCTCCGACAAAGCTAATGCTAACGCTAGTCACTAACTGTTTGCCTTACCTTCAGGCCGCAGGTGTGTTCAGCGTCCAGTCTCAATCCTGTACCACAAAAAAAGCAGCTCCAGAGTTTGTTTTAGCATCCAGACCTCTTCATGAACGACGTTTTCTCACGGTACTAGCAAACCGAGGTGGCGGTTCAAACTTAGTTTAAATCTGTTTGACTTAGTTTCTCCGCCTCCCCGCGCTCCTCCCAGACGGTCATGACCAATGAGGAGACACGTCGTAGCAAATGACGACATACGTCAGCTAACATTGGCACGAAAGCGCGTATTGGCCGGCCGAATCTGGTCCGCCTAGCAACCGCCTCTGATTGGTCTTGAAATACCTCCACCCTAAAGACGGAGAGGCCTTAGATGTATTCCTGGACTGTATATAAGGATTTTTAGTTAAGTAAAGTAATCAACCAATCTAGTGCTGTAGTCAAGTAAGTATTCAATCAGTATAGTATGGCAGTCAAGTAAGCTAAGTATTCAAGTAAGTTAAATAATCTATCAATCAATCTAGAATTGTAGTTAAGTAAGATATAGTTCTTAAAACTTTCCTGTGAAATTTCTCTTTTTTCAGTCTGGTAACAGTCGGGTCTTTGCTTCTGACCCCACCACTACTACTGTTTCCACAGTATAAATAGTACTCCACATGATTAGCTAACTGATCTTAATGTCTAACTTTAACAGTGGAATTGAAAGGTACTGAAATTTAAAATCTGAATTACGTAAAATAATATACAAACAAGTATCAAACCATTTCAGTGTCTAGTAGGAAATTATACATACTTTAATGCCAATATAATATGTTTATTTTCCAATCAAGTAAAACATTTAAGACATATTCAAAAATCCAATCCAAGATTCACAGAAATTAAAAAAAAGGCAGTACACTTATATTGGGGCTAAAATAATGAGTGATATGCACATAGAAGAACATTTTTCCCCATTCAAAAGCAATCAGTGCTTGGCTCTAGACGTACTCCAGAGAAAGAGAGCTCAGAAGACTCCCTCTGGCCAGGATGTAGAGAGTAAAAACATAAACTAACATGAGAAATGTGAGGTTATTAGTCAATACAAGGAGGTATCTGCAATTAAAACTGCCTTGGTTGGATTTCTAGGTCCTTAGAGGTCCACTGTCCCAGTATGATTTCATGTACATAAACACAATATGAATTCGACATGATACAGTTCAGTTAAAAAAATAAACATCATAAATGATCATCCCCTGAAACACATTGTTTCTCCAGTCAAGGCAAAGCACAGAGCAGCTGACAAAGGCAGCCGTTGAGGTATGTGAACTTCAGTCCATCTGCTGTCGTCCCCTAAACAACCACACGAGGGAGCAGTGAGACTGACTGCAGAGGTTCCCCTATCTGGGATCATGGCATAGTACATCCTGTTAGTCTCCAAAGGCTTTTGATACATTATTGATACTTTATAGTTTTTCTGTCTTTGTAATATGAATGTAATTTTCTTATCATTCTTGGGTTTTGGGATAGTCTTTGGACCAGGTGTGCATGCTTTTATTTAATCTATTTATCATTTCTTAAGAATCTGAAAAATGTAGACACTTATAAAACACTTTTCCTTCAAATTATATTATATTATTTGTTATTATCCTAATTTAATTAGCATTAAGTTGTTGTCTGATGAATGCCTACTGTTTTCAGATTTTGTGACTTTGAACAAATGAACTGAACATTTAAATTGTTCTTTAATAAAACCCCATAAAAATGGATTTAAAATACAATTCAAAGTTTAAAGCAAAAGTTCAACATTTTGGGAAATATGCTCATATGCTACAGCAGCAGCTGCTTAGCTTAGCGCAAAGACTGCAACCTGACAGCTAGCTTAGCTCTGTCTAGCCCTATTTTGTATTTCTCATAGATTAACTAGCAAACACTGTGGGAACAGAAGTAACCACTGGTGAAACTTAACAATAATTACCTCCGTGTCCTGAATGTATGCTTATACATGAGACTCAATAAACTAGGGCTAATTCTTTGCCAGCAGCTGGTTAGTTTAGCTTAGAACAAGGGCTGGAAACAGCTAGCTTGGCTCTGTCCAAAAGTGAGATAATCCACATCACCTCTAAAACTAATTAAACAAGGTATAACAAGTTTGTTTTTTGTTTTTTTTGGGGGGGGGGGGGGTAATTTAAGATTTAAAAGACAGAAATCACTGATGATAGCGGTATGGATCTTCTCTCTGCTAGAACCTGATTTCACTTTTTTCCCAAAATGTCAAACTATTCCTTTAAACCCAGATACATGGTTTCCACAGGACAGCAATGAACTCTGCCCAATTTAAAACACTGAATCACGGACCCACAAAGATATAAAGCATGAATTATCTTTTCAAATACACAACTCTATGCCAGTCCGTATCGTATGAAATTAAAAAAGTGTTTCTAAAAAGTTATTCTCATTTGTCTCAGTTTCTCAACAAATATAACAATTTTTGTTAACATGGTGTTATATGAGTGATACAGTCTTCTATAGAATGCCTTTGAGCACTGCATAATGTCACATAGCATCCTTCTTCATTTCTTCATTACCACCACTGAGGGGCATGAATGCACCAGCATTGACTCTCAGATTGGTATAAATTTCAAATTAAGTTTGGTTTGGGATCTAACAAGTTTGTATCCACACAGATTTTTCATGATTTCGTTTCTCATTATATTCTGTCACAGCAAATTACATCTGAGACACGGCATTCCCTTTTCAATGTCTGAGACTCTAACTGAGCCCTCTGCTGAGATACAACTGGTACATTCTGGATCACAAACGTTTGCTCTTGGGAAAACCCTTATGCAACATTTTTTTGATGATTTTGATGAGACTCATTGCTTGTGTTGTCTCATGTTTACATGATTCAGAACTTAAGACAAGTGGGAAAATATTAATAATACAGTTCTACCAATTTGTTATCCTACATGCAGCCTTGATAAACCATTTGATTATGTCTACCTTAAGGGGGATTAGTTTCTTGAGTGTGTCGAATACTGAACAGGAGAGTAAACAAGAGATCAATCAGTAGTTACATTGATTGGAAGAAAATATACAGCTACTAACAACAATAATATATTTTACTGTGTTTGTGTATTTTGTTCATTACAGGCATCAACTCCATATGTAGGCCCACTGCAACATAGTGATTCTCTCAGCTGAGTGTGAACTGTAATACTGCGGTCATATGCAAAATCAATCTTTAATCTCATGAGTTAGTTTTTAAAAAGTAATGATAACAATATTCATCTTCATAAACATTTTTTTTAGAACGAGGTCTATGCAATGTCACCATTAGTACAAAAATCTACTGATTTCATGTTAAATGTTAACAATGCCGCTCTAAACTACAAATGTAGTTTGCAACAAGAAGGGGCATCATCTCCAAACCACATATACGTCTGATTATCTGAGGCTGTAAAAACGGCTGACAAAGGCCATTACTATGGAGCCCAAAAAGAAGAGAATATCTATTTGGTAATAGGGTCAGACAAACAAAACATAGAGATAGGCACTCCTTGTGCGAAGTACAATCCTATTCTTCTCCACCTTTAGCCCATCATATCAAGTGGTTACAAAAACGGTTATGATAAAATACTTACAAACTAAAAACAACAGTCCATGTCTTTTCAAAATGCGTTCACTCGGAAATGTAAAATATTTCATATTTAACATGTCTATAGCTAGCCCAACAAACTGAGGTAAACTCACTGGCTGTCTGCAGCTGAGTGATGAGTGTATGCTGACAGTATAACACAAAGCTGGCAGAAAAAACTTCACCCTGGATGTGTGAGAAGAACACGCCCATTCTGAAAATTTGTGTAAAACCTTCAAAAAGGGCTTTGATTGTAAGGATAATATTTGGAGTCACAAGTGATGAGCCGCTTCAGGGCTGATTCGTTGAAAATGCCATGTGACTCTAGTGCGACAAGTGGCAAAATTAACAAACAAACGGCATGGAGGAGGTAGAGGGGGCTGGGAGGAGGTAAGGAGTTTGTGGAGGAACAGCGCATATGAGGTAGGCTTTTGCTGTAAACAAAAAAAAGAAGAGTTTTGCAGTAAAAGAAAAAAAAGTAACTCATCAAATCTGGGAAGGAAGACCAGGGAAGTCTGTGGCAACACTAGGGAACTTCTCACACAACACCTCAGTACAACAGAGACCTAAAGTTAATCATACGAGCTCATCAAAAAATATACAAAACAAAAAGAAATGCACAACTATGTATAACTCAAGAGGTAGTTGCTAATATCAGTACATGAATCGGTTACATACGTCTCTTCGCCATTGCTTAACAGAGTTTGTTGAGTCAGTCAGTGGATGATTCCCAAAAGAATACAATACATTTTTTTGGTTAATTCCCTGAGAACAGTTCATCATCCTGAGAGGAATTGTGTGTAAAAATGTAAAAATACATCATAGAAAAAGATGTTGTTTCCATAGAGATTTGAGCATGGCCTGTGCTCCTTCTGTGGTTTGGTCATTCACTTGTTTTTTCTGTCATGTTGCATTGTTGAGATTTGATTTTTAACGCACACACACACATTCAAAAAGCTGTACATAAAAAAAACAAAACAAAACCAAAAAAAAAATAATAATAAAAAACATAACCGCAGTATTTCGCTTCCAGCAATAAGTCCCTCTTATTCTGAAAGAGCGAGGATAGCAAGCACGTCAGCAAGTCTTAACTTTTAAATGCCTTCAAAAAATAAAGCCAAACTCTTTGGTATAGAAATATACCAAAAAAAGTTGGTTGTCTACTTAGAGCTTTTAAAACACACACAAGCTAGATATCATCATACAAAGATATTTGATTTGTCAGAACATTAAGATACAACTCCGAAGTGACCCAACGTGAAACTTTGTGAGGGGTCAACTTCGGATAAGCTCTTTTCACATTCAATATGGTCAGAGAAGAGTTGTTAGGTCACAAATAAGTGCCACTAAAGCCATGCTTGGGATTCAAGTTATACCAAAAGCAGCACTCTTTTTCTCTCTCTCTTTCTCTCTCTCTCTCTATCCCTTTCTCTTTTTCAGTGAGTCTGAAGCAGCAGCAGCAGCAGCAGCAGCAGCAGCAGCGACGACGGTGTCTCATCCCAAAGAGGGGTGAGCGTTTACCTGGCTGGTGCCGACTAAACGAATGGTAGGCACAGATGGAAGAGGAACGGGTGGTTCGATCCTAACTGTCGCACAGCTGGGAGAGTGAAAAAAATATAAGCTTTGACGTTCTTCGACATTCGTTCCCGAGAGGAAGAGTTGGTGAGGTATTAAGTAAGTAGAGCAGCTGTGATGACACTGTGGTTTATCTGATCCTAAACTTATAAGAAAAACGAGGCGAGCCTTTGTGCTGTGTCCGAGGCGACTGCCGATTATTTGAGCTAGTGAATAAGAAGGCGTGGAGCTTTGTCGTGGATGAAAACGGTTAAATAGAGAGAGAGCTATAGGTTTTCACACAACAACAAAGTATCCCATGCAATATACAGGGCTATTCACCTATGTCAGAGCTAATTCCTTATATATGCATTACTTAAAGTTAAGAGAATTTCAATTATATCTTGTGGCTTTACATATATATTAATGACTTATACTATGATTTATAAAGTGTAGCGTTATTTTAAACTAATTATACAACAACCAAGGTGGAAGTCTAACGATCGATTCATTACCTTGAATCTAAACTATGATCTAGCCTAATTATATGATATCTTCTCTAAGGCGTGTCTATCTATCATAGTAGGGAACTGAAAGGTTAATAGTGTTGACCTGCACCTGAAGAAGAGGTGCTCCAGTCTGACAGTTTGACTTTTCTTCCAGAGCATGCACAACACACACACACACACACCAAACACACACTTTCTCGTTCTCTCTCTCACAGCGCATGCACAAACACACATGCTCAGCCTTTGACAATCAGTTGGTCCGGTCTATTTTGTGTAAGAGAGAGGTATGTAGTGAGTGTTTCGAGAGTAGCAGGCCCACTGTCTTTTTTTTTTTTTTTTTTTTTTTTTAAATTCCCTCCATATCCATAAAGTTTCCCTAGAGATCTTTAGAAGCCAAGCTAACAATCCTATGGGTCTGGATTATCACTTAGAGGGTCTTGAGCTTTTAAAAGTCTTCTTCTAATCCTTCTTAAAATGAGCTACTGTGTGTGCTAAAAGGATGCATCTTGATTTTGTCTGAACGATTAGGCCTACAGGATATAAATTTGCGGGTTTAAAATCGACAACATCTGTAAGGAAAAAGCATTCAAAACGGCCAACACTTAGGTCCAAGGTGGGTGGGGTGAGGAGGGAAAAAATTGTCAAACCAAGATTCATACCACGTAGTTTTGCTCTTGAGCTGCACTGATTGAAACAAGAAAAAAAAAAAAACAGTCATTCCCTGCAGTCACCATTCCAGCGGTGGTTGCCATAGCTGCACCAGATGACTGCAAGTGAGTCAGTCAGTCACACACATTCACGCACATCTGTACCCCGTTGATCGTTGCCATAGCTGCGCTGGTTAGAAAAATAAAAAAACAACAAATAAAATTAAAGTAAAGAAATTAAGACCTCCTATTTTTTCACAGGTGTGAGGTAGATGAAGGGGGGGGCTTCAGGTATCCTTGATTGAGGGGAGACATGAGGGTCGGTGGGGGGAGAGGGTGGTGAAAGGTTCACCTCTATGGGGCTGTTTTCAGGATTTCCTCCACCTCTGGGTCCGGGGGCCGCGGTGTGTGTGGGGCTCCTCCGGGGAGGAGGAGGAGCCCTCCAGGGGAGACGAGCCAGAGCGCTCCTCCTCCTCCAGGGGGCAGAGGTAGGGCCCGGTCCCTGGGCTGGAGGCCGAGGTAGACGCATGTTGGTCCTGAGAGCCTGTGGCAGGCGCCAGCGCCTTGTGGGGACACTGAGCCACCATGTGCGTGATGCTCTGGCAGTAGTGGCATTTCTTTGGCTGGGGGGGCAGGCCACACTCCTTGGCATGGTGATCCAGACCTCCACAGTTATAACAGCTACAGGGGGCGGAGAGAAGAGAGAACACATGGAATGATTAAAAAAAAAAAAAAAAAAAAAAAAAAAAGTAGAAACCCTCATCACATTATTCCTTAGTTTCCTAAATAAAACAACACCATTTATGGAGAATACTTTGTAAGTATAAAAAATTAACTATACTTTTTTTAAAATCAAAAATAAACACACGTCTACAAAAATTTAAATAAACACAGCATGTTCTTGCTGCTCTAGCTTAGATTGACCACTAGGTGGGAGTATGACACAGGATATTGCTCCAGCTCAAACATGAATGGCAGTCCGTAGCATGCCAAACTGCACCATGTTATTAAATCTGACAAGGGCCACAAGAGTGCTGAAAGAGCGGCAATGAAAACTGTGATGGCAAAGGTGGCCGAGATTTCAGCCTGTCAAGAAGCCATCAGTTGTTTTGGCACTACATCAAATCAAACTGACATTTGGACAATTTTTCGCTGCTTCTGGTGTCAGGTACTCTTATTCAAGGCTTAATATCCAAAACAAATCACTGGTCAGGCCTCTGTGTCTTTCTCATTGTTGGTCTGTTGCTCAATGCTTAATACCTCTTAAGCAATTAAATCAGTGGTTTCATGTTGATTTTAATTTAAAAGCCAAACAAACTCACACTGTCTTTTACGTAAAAGCTGAATGCAGCAGAGGCTCATCATCAGGAAACAGCAGTTGACTATAAGGACTTTAAGATGCATCCCATTTGACAGCCAATTAAAAGAAAAAAAAAAAAAAAACAAGCAAAAGCGGACACAGCAAACCAGTGTGTCAGCAAATTGCTACCACTACTTAAGAGAATAAATCATGACAGGGTTTTTGCTAGGAAAGTTTATTTCAGTCCTCACTGCCTCTGAAAAGGGGCTGAATTATCTCCAGGGAGCTTTTAACATTGATACAATACTTTCCATCCAATTAAAGAAAACACCCTTGGAGTTTGAGTTAAACAAAGAAATATAATAGACAGTATTTTTCATGGCACATAAGTTGTTGGCAGTGGTGATCTTTTAAATTATTTATGGTGCTTTTTAAAAGAGCTATTTCAAGAGAACAATTATATTTGTAATTTCAGATTCACAAGTAGCAATAAAAATGTATTAATCTATTGTAGATTTGAGATTATTATCATGAGAGGTTTATTACATTTTTCTAAATGAAAGTCATGTTTTAAAAAAATCGAAATTAAATTTGAAATGACTAAATCAGTTAAAATTACCTTAATTTCAACACTTACAAAAATCAGTACAGAGTCAGAAATGCTGGTAAATTCTTCTCAGCAACAAGACTTGTGAAATTAAGAACGATTAGCACATATGCACTGTGCACTTTTGCATCTTAAGCATTGCACAATAAGTTCATTGTGTTGGATACTCTGTATTTATGGTGAGTTATAAACCACTTGACTAATCGCTGAGTTACATTAAATATAAAGAAACTGAAAACCACCTCTGTTATCACCCTGATGGAGACAAGACAGCAGAAAGTCAGAAATCAGGGAATAGTTATGTGACCTGTTTAATTCTTCTAGACATGTCTCACTCTTAGTGTTGTTTTGCAATCATTTGTTGGAGAGACATTTTCTTTAGGAAGCAGCATTTTTTGGCAACAACACGGTTACAGATGAGCGCTTGAACAACCCAGAAAAAATCTGCAACGTTTGGATAACATTCTTCAGCAACCAGTTATACAGACCCCGCTTGTGTGCCTCATTTGTGTTTCCCAAAATGCACTGCTTTCATAATCAGTGTCTTCAGTTGTTATTTCCCTGACCACTGATTGTTCTGCACAATTCACACGCACATCAAACGCACTGAGAGAGCTGTGATCTGAGGGGCGCTGGTGTAAAGAATGGACTAAACAATGGTTAGTTGCATAACAGAGTGGCCAGCAGGGGTCAGAGCAGCGTAACTGCCACAGGAGCCCGCTCACACTGAGCGTGCTCACAAAGGCAGATGACATCACAGAGATCTACCTGCCATATCTGAATCCAATACCGCCTTGCCACCACCTTAGTAGAAGGTAGAGACACTTGACCTAACACTGGATCAATTATCCCAAATAAACTGAATTATTCAGCTGTGTAAAACAATCAGGGAGCCCTCTCTCCTGGATACTGTTTCCTCCTTTACAACAAAAGCTTTTCTTTTCACACCTTAAAAAACTGGACGGCACAGGGTTGGCTCCACTGTAGCAGCTCTGATGCAGCGACATAAAGAGCACCAGAGCCGGACTTTCGAATGTAAATGTAGCCCTGTGGTCATGTGATGCCTTCCTACAACAGATACAGTATATACACGCCTCTGCCTAGCAGGGTTCGCTATACATCAAATGAAAGCGCTCTCTGTCAGCAGGAGGACAGGGAACACAGCCTCCTCTGCTTAAACCACCGGGTATTTTCAAGGAGCTCCATATGGCTCGCACTGACAGATTTTTTAGCAAAGCACCCTTCAGGATTTTACTGAGGACAAAACAATTGATTGAGCTACTGCCGCATTGAGATGCATATAAGCCCAATCCATCCCTCTGCTAAAGTCGTCTCTAATGTAAAAGCTGGCAAATTGATTTAAAATAGCGGCAATGGCAGGCAAAGTGCCCTATTCAATTCCTTATTATGGTGCACAATAACCATAGCAACAGACATGTAGTCGGGCAGATTGAATAGATTTAATCTATAATCTCAGCCCACTCAGAGATAGCTCGCTGCGGTGAGATGTACGTATAACATGTCTTCTCTTCTATAGCACTGCCCCTGCTTTGTGAATGCAGCTAACAAACACTCATGTACATTCAGGTTTTCTTACAAGAAGCATAGACTGGTGAGACGTGCAGGCACATGCATGAATTATTACAGTCCTGCAGACACAGAACACATAAAAACCTTCCTTGTTTTCATTTCCCTGTCCCCTTAATTTTACAACACTCACCGGTCTCCCTTTGGTTTACGTTTCTGGAGTGGGACCTTCCCCTTGGGTCTCCTTTCGCTGCCTGCGCAGGGTCCCCCACCAGGTCCGGTTACCCGCAGGGACTCCAGGCCCTTAGAGGACTTCTTATAGGTGAACTCCACCTGCTCACCCTCCTTTAAGCTGCGGAAGCCCTCCATCACCAGTTTGCTCTGTGGGGAGAACAAAAAAAGCAATTAGCCATTTAACAATGGCAGATTTGTATTTACATAAGAGTGCGGATGTAAGTCAGAGGCTAAAAGTATGACATGTTCATGCTCATGTTACTAATTTTCAAAATGACAACATTAAGTTACACCTGTATCTTTGGGGTCAATTGATCATAAGACACATGTATGACTTCAGTTTAACATGGCAGTAAGAATATCTAAGTCAATTTAAATTGCAATTCAAATATCTCCAACACATCATTCTCAGGGCTTTACCTTGACTGGTTTTTATAGGTATTTTTTCAGTCTTTAATGATAAACCAAACTGACAGACTGTTTTGCTTAACACAAAAATAGTCTTCAACAGGCGAGTGAAAGGTGAGCCTCTGCATTGAGCAGAAAAGGTCATTTTTCAATGAAGAGACTCAATGTATTGCTTCAGTTCTACTTTCTGTCTCAACAGCATAAAGCTCAGCAATAATGTTATGCACATCCACAGTCAAAGTGAATTTAACATAAATGTCGAACGGTTGTCAGAGATATTATCAGGTCCCCGAGTGAATAAACAACATGTCCAATCAACACTCTTCATCTCCAAATAACTGTACAGAAGAGTTGAGACTTATTAACACCTGCATGTTTACAGTGGAGGCTTATGAGCCCCGCTGCAGTACACAATATACACATAGAGACATCATGTCAGACATGGTGGATCGGCTGTATGTGGTTTGCACCAACTGTCATGACAGTCTGCACACAGAGGGATCTGCTGTACTCCCTTTATCTACTTTTCGCAGAGACACCACTTCCTATTCTTTCTGAAGGGAGAAAAGACAAGAGCGTCGCACCATTTTCCCCTCGGCACAACCACCATCCATCTTATCTACATGATCGGAATTATTGATTTAGTTACTACATAACCACTGGACCATGATTTATGTCCTGTTGATCGTACAGAACGGATGGCTGATAGGCGCCGAATCCGTGACCTTCATGAATCGCAGCGAGCCCCTGCAGATCTCGGCATAGGTAAACACACACCCACACGAGCATGCAGTGTGTGCAGAGCAAACCTACTACCTACTATACATCCAGTCCTATAAATAACACGCGGGCTATCTGTAAATGCGGTGCCTGCTGTAGAGACAGATGTGTAGGAGACAGAGGAAGAGAAAAGGAGCAAATGATCGCAGGGAATCTAATGTGAAACTACAGAGGGAGGGAAAATGTGCTCAGCTGCATATTTTTTTTCTATAACGCCCATGTCAATGCCTGCAGTTACAGGAAGCTTAAGGTGTAGATATATACGAATATGTAAGAGAGACTTTTTTAAAAAGTGGGAATGTATAAAACAGTGAGAAGTGGGGAAGTGAAAAAAAAATGTGTGAATTAATTACAAACTAAGAATAGAGTTGGCAACTCATTGCATTGTGGTGGATGTCTGATTACCACTGTACATTTAAATAAAGATTAAAGTCTAAGTATAGGATAAAACAGGGATTACATAAGAGTGGGAAAATGTGTTAAAATAAGTTTCTGTTTTATTGGGCTCTTCTTAAAAAAACAAGACTGTTGAGAATAAACTTTATAATATTATTTTTTAAACCCTGTCTCATAAAGAGGCCCCTTATTTTTTTTAAACCTAATTCATTAGGAAACAAAGTGAAGGAGTAATACAGTGCACTCAAAATAGGAGAATTGTCTTTGCATCTATTACTACACCTTTTAAAATTCAGCTGACAGATGTTCTGATTGACACACTCTCAATGCAAATTTATTCCAAACTCTTAAATGAATTCTAATGACATTTACTGAATCAGAAGCAGTGCTCAGTAGAATGCAATTATGTAAAATAAGCCAAGACTTTTGGAAATGCACAAAAAGCTTATCAGGCTATAAAAATTGAATCTGTCAAGCTTGAATTAAACAAATCAGTTTAAAGTTGTTTTAAAGAAATTTTTCATGCAGGATCATTTAAAAACATTATTTATGTCAATTTAGACACTTAGATGTGCTGGTTAGTTTTTTTATGTTAGCCACTTTATATTTGTTTGTTACTTAATATCTAAACTTTCTGTGTAAAAGATAAACTTAATACATAAAAACTAAATCAAAACACTCAACTGAAAATTGACTCATTCAACTGAAAAGAATAGGTTAATACAATTTCTTCACATTGCTAATGCATGAACTAAGATTTCTGCTACTAAAAATGTTTATTACTGGATGTGGAATACACAGATTTCACTGATTGACTTTTAAAATCTTTAAACCTGAAAAACACAAATACAGATATGAGCATGTATTTCAGTTCATTTTAAACTAATGTGTATAATTGCATTTTATATATATATATATATTTCTTTTTTTTCTTTTTAGAATATCGCTATCTATCTTAAGTAGATCTTAAAATGAGTGGCCATGAACAGTCAAATTTACGAGGCAATCCAAATGTATCACACAGAATCAACCAAAGAAATCACAGGGAACAAATTGTGCTTCAAATTAGAGAAATTAAAACATTCATAATGGTAAAAAGAAAAATCAATTTCTTCCCCACAAAAACCTGTTCAGAACGACTGCACCTTCTGCCTTAACATCAAACCTTCAAGCTATTCTTCCTCCCGATTTACACATCTTTATATTTTCACAATTTATAGGAAAGGGAAATTGCTGGCTTTGATGTATTCAGTACACATAATTTGAATGAAATCTATTCATTCCATCCTCTCTCACACATGTCCTCTCTTTTCTCTCTCTGTGGTTGGTGAGACTTAACAGCCAAGGCCGCTTCGCTTCTAGTCAATTCCTGACGGACAAATCATCCGTTCTGGGCGTTCAAGTATTGGATTTGGCTTTGAGGAGAGTACAAGGATCGGGGAATGAAAATGAGCGAAAGGATTTTGCACAACAAAATCTTGTAATGGGGGCAGGGGGTATAAAACAGAAGGGACGATGAGGTGAGTCACAAACTGAGCTTGTAGCTTTATGCAACCGATGAGAGCTGAAGTCAACTGCCTGTTCTGCAAAAAGCATCAAACAATCAACATTTAAAGATCAATATTTCATTAATATATCAACCAAAACTGCTACAACGCGCATACATACATGCATGGATTTCTATTTCTTTTTGCAAACAACAAACAAAGGAACCTCAAGCTGTTTGAACCCTGCGCATTCAAATTAAAGCGCCAATTGATTTTATGATTACCATCATTAGACCATCCCAGTGACTGAAAGGCATTCCTGCAGCGTAAATTGGCATTTTAAAAAAAGCTGATAAAAAATTGCACCCCTCCCCCCACCAAACAGAGTGCATTCTGAATAATGATGAATAATCATCGACTGGTAGACTGTGCGGCGCATGGGCCCTTCCTCTTCCTCTCCTGTCTTCAGTCCACAGGCAGGCTTGTCTCTCCAGGTCAAAGTTGAGTGGTTTGTCTCAGCACCCTACCCCTCTCTCTCTCTCTCTCTCTCTCTCTCTCTCTCTCTCTCTCTCTCTCTCTCTCTCTCTCTCTCTCTCCAACCCCCTCAATGCCCACAATGCACCAGTGAGGAAACCACACAACCTCTTTTGTTCTGCAGAAACGCAGGAAAAACACACACATGCATGCACACACACACACACACACACACATACACACACGCAGATCTCCTCCACATAGGACGTGGGATCATACTCATGCCTTCATGTCTCCAGAGTTGAATTTCTGAAGCATGGGACTTGGAACATGCTCAGTCTGCTCAATTATGTAATAAAAGGCAGCATGTGGGTTTATGTGTGTGTGAGAGAGAGTGTGCACCTCTGAGCTGGTGTATGCATGTGTCAATGAAGAAAAAAAAACTTCACAAATCAGAACCTGTAACCTGAGTCCCCTCCTCTCGAGTGACCTGGCGGGTGTCCTGACCCGTTTCAGTTTACGCACAGAGGTCAGGAAAGGGCACGGCCGGGGAGAGGCAACGAGGGAACATCAGGGAGAGAGGGAGAGAGGAGAGAGGAGAGAGGGAGAGAGAGGGAGAGCATAAAATGGAGGAGTGGCCTAGAGCAGGGGGGCGGGGGTTGCTGGATGAGAGAGTGAGTTTGGAGTAGGAGGAGGGGAAAGGGAAGGTGGTAAGGAGGGGAGGGGGGTGTTCATGGAAATGCCTCCAGCGCATTCTGTTCAGCTCCAGTGGAGGAGCAACTCCTGATCAGTGGCTGGACTTTAGGGGGAACCCAGGCACAAACCCCCACCAACACCACCCCCATTTGATCAGTTCAGCAGAAATCCAGGGGTCAGTGGTATAACCATCCCAGCACCACCCTCTGCCCGGGGGGCAGCTCTCTGCACTTTCGCTCAGAGCCACAAGCAGCTACTGTCACATCCTAAAAACCCCAGGAAACCGATCCGACAAAATGGATACAGACGCACTCAGAAATGGCTTGATTATGCTTACCAGCTTCCTTATACTGCATGTAATAAATATCTTCCTATAGCCCTACATGTGTGTGACTGTGTGTGTGCGTATGTGTAGGAAGGAGCCAGCGATCAATACAGAGTCCAACATCCTGGATAGAAATAGCCCTCCTTTTCATCAGCCGGGCCCTCGTCATCACCAGGCCCAGCAATCAATACAGGAAGCTGTAACGTGAGGGCATGGGGAGGCAGAGAGAGGAGACCCACCATCCTCCTCCGCCACCAGCCACTCTCCGTGGTGACCACCAGCTATGGAATGGCTAATTACGGGATGCTTTAAATCAGAGGTGGCCCACGCGGAGCCGCGCGCCTGGATCGTGCTCGTGTTAAAAAGGAAAGGAAGGGTGGTGGTGGTGGGGGGGGGGTTTGTATGTATGTCTGTGTGTGTGTGCGTGTAGGGGTGAGAGTGAGGGAGATGGCGGTCACCATGTGGCGTGGTGCCATTAAGTAGCTTTTTACACACAGGAAATGCTAAGTGGACAAAGCTGGGCCAGATCAGCTCAGATGGACATAACCCAACAGGACGCATATAAACCAAAGAAGAAAGAGGGGAGAGGGAAAGGAGTGAGAGAGTTAGATGAAGGAAGGAGAGAAAGAGAAAAAAAAGAAGAAAGAAACGCACTCTCAAACACGGCGGTGAAAAACCACCAACAGAGCCGACCCTTATGACGCTGACACCCCCAGCCCTCCTCAAACACGTTGTCATTAGTGGCCCTGACCCTTGAACCCCACCCAACCCCCCATCAAACACTTAAAAGCCTTCATGTTTCCCCTGCCTCAAATTAACAACATCCAACACTACCCGATTATGACTGGGGCAAATATTTGATCTGGGGGAGGAAGCACTAGATCATCTAGCTACTTTATCAGCATGAGAGGGGAAATGAACCTAGCTGAGGTGACTGGTGATAAAACACACAGCCTGCTAATAACTGAGCCTATTCAAAACAGAACCACTATTACAAAGCATGTCCTTTTTTTTTTTTTTACAACACACTTTCACAAAAATGGACAGCACTAACACAGACTTTTTTTCAGTTATTAAGCTGCACTTTTGTTAGTTTAAGTTGTACAAGCAATACTGTTATTGCTTGTTATGGTTTAAATTAAAACCAGTTACTTGCAGAGGCAACAAAAAAAAAAGAAAAAGAAAGAAAAAAAACAGCAGCTACTGTTTTTTCTTGTGTATGTTTTGGCACTGAACTCAAGCTAGAAGAAGAAGAAGAAACTAAGTAATGACGTGTGTCAGACATGACAGAGGTGTGTGAGTTATTAGCTGATTAGCTTGATATTAAGGATCAATGAGTGAAACGTGATCAAATCTGTTTATTACAAATAACTTTTTAAATTTTTCATTGCAACTTGCCACTCTGCGCTTACCAGTGAAAAGCAATTTATTTTTGCGGAAACTTAACCTTTTCTCTACCTTTTAAAATGGGATTTCTGATGCATTTCAAACACTGTTTGAAACCAAAAAAATCTCTCCAACAATAAGTTTTAAAACATTTTTACACACGCTTTGCCATGTCCTATATTCTTTGAAAATGTTATTTTGTTATCTCTCTATCATTTAGAGATGGTTAGTTGATCGACAGAAAACTAATCTGCAACTATTTTCATAATTAGATTAATTGTTTTATTAATTTTGTGAGCAAAAATGCCAAATATTTCCTGATTCTAGCTGAGGATTTGATGCTTTGTTTTACCACATATGATTGTAAACTAAATATATTTGGTCTTTTGTCGGTTTAGATTTTAAAAAGCTAATTAGAGGGGTTATCTTGTGCTGTGATAAGTTATACTGGGAATTTTTGATTATTTTCTCGTATTTTACTGTGGAAACAAATTGTCTGCAGATTAATCAATAATGAAAATAATTAGTTGCCACTCCATTATCTTTGTTACTGTGCAAATGTTCCTTTGTTCTGCTTAGAAATTAAACAGCCAAGAAGTCAAACATTTAAAGCCTTGGTCAAAGACATATTTACAGATTAATATTCAATTGTTGAAATGTTTCAGTTGGTTAGATTTTGTTCATGGAATTAAATTAAATAAATATGCAAACACACCCAGCAATCAACTTTTACCCAAACAAGCAGCTGAACTGGACTCTGTTTATGTCTCAGGTGAACTGTGACTTGTTTTGTTTAGCCCTGCTCTGCTTTCTACTCCGCCACCTTTCCAATTACCAATCATCTCCGCTGTATGTGGCCCAGTTCCTCAAAAGGAAGTCACGTGACCACCCTTTCTTCTTCTTCTCTTGCGTTTTTTGATGTGCAGAGGAGAAGGGTGGGTTGGTGGTGGTGGAGGAGGAGGAGGAGGAGGAGGAGGAGGAGGGTTGGTGGTGGGGGATAGTGTGGCTGCAGGAGAGACAAAGCCTGATACTGGCTATCTGGAGGCAGAGATGGGTGGGGCCTGCATGCCAAACGGTGACACGGACCAGAGGTTAATCTCACTAGGGGCCCACTTTAACCTCGCTACACAAAACACACACTCTCCCTCGTGCACTCATACACACACACACACACACACTCAAAAAAACCTAAAACATCTTACAGCGGTTCCCATGTAGACATCAACAACCTGGTGATTAAGAGTAGAAAGTAAGAACCACACACACACACACATATATACACACACTCACTTACAGGGGCTCCATAAATTGAACACACACTCTGGAGGTTTCAGGAGAATAACAGCAGCAGCAGCAGCAAACTGTTCAACATTTCAAACTGATTACCGACAAAGGGCAAGCAGCCCCCCACCACACCGCCACACACCCCTTCACCCCACCCAACCCTCCTGCCTTTTTGTCTTTAAAGAAATTCCTCTTTTTAAAGAATGCCTGAGGAGAGAGCACCCCCCATGTCCCAGCAGGAACTCACACACACACACACACACAGAAAAAAAACACACAGACATACACATACACACACACACACACACACACACACACAGTAGTGCAGGTAGAGAAGGGGTTGACAAACAGAGATAATGAAATGGCTTGTGTGTGGAATCACTAAGCAGAGAGCAGAAGCTTAATTACTCTCTCTCGCTCTCTCTCACACACCTTCCAAAAAGGAAGTGATCAGATAGGAGCCTTGATGAAGAGGCCTCCCAGGAAGAGAACTCGTGGTCGGGTGGGGACCCTCTCACCGACTCACACACTCACACACACACACACACTCACACACGTACACACACTCACACTTACACCCTCCCTGCTCTTCCACTCACTCGTCTTTTTCCAACCTCTCGCTCATGTTTTCCTCCTCGGCTACCACTAGCACACCCCCACCCTCTTTACCCCCGCACCACCCCCTCACCCACACTCATTTTTCCCACATCCCTCCTCCTCCTCCTCTCTCTCTCTCTCTCCCTCTCTTTCTCTCTCTCCTCCTCTTTCTCCTGTCCTCATGCTCCCTTCTTCCCCTACCCATCGTTCTTACCTTTATCTCTCTCTCCCTCTCTCTCTCTCTCATACATGTAGAGTCATCGTTGTGAGGGAATAAATCTCTTTTTTTACACGAACCGACTCCTAACCTTGTATCATAAATGCAGAAAACATTTCATGACCTTTGTGTCAAGCCAAACTCTCTCTCTTTCAACAGCTTGTATAATAAAAGCCTGGTTATGCAGGTCTGCTGGTTAGCATGCCACCGATTAGAAATGTTACCTTCACTGCCACCAGCTGTATGCACTGCTTTAACAATTAGTTGATTAATCAATTAAGAAAAATGAACAGCAACCATTTAAATAATTTAGATGCTTTAGATGCTTTTCTTTGTCATTTATGATTAAAAATAATATCTTTTTTTGAATTTTTGGCCATTAACAAATTTAACAAAAGCCATTTCAATACATCACCTTGGGCTGTGGGGAATTATGACTATGAATTTTCACTATTCTCCGACATTTTATGGACAAAATAATAAATGAACCGAAGAACAAAATCATCTGATTGAAAAAATGAAAGGATTCTTTAGTTGCAGCCCTACTTGTATCCTAACAGAAATATTCTCTCTTCCACACTCATTAAAACATATCCATTCCAGACACTGCAGCCAAATGTGCCAAAATCTGAACATTTGATAAACGTAAACGTGGAAATATCAGCAATTTGTCCAAATGACGTGATGCCGCCAGCAGAGACACAGAGCGGGAGGAACAGTCAGACAAAATGAGTGACTGATTTAATGAGAGTGTATAGATGAATGCAAATGCTCGCAGTGGAGGAATAGGGTGTTTTGCATTCGATATGACAATGTGCTCCTGAATGCATACTGTCTGCTCTTTGTGCTGAACGACACTTGTATTATTGTAAACACAAAGCTGGAAACACTGCGGGGAAATGCACTAATACAAACATATGAATCACTGTATGCTAGTTAATTAATCTATATGGTTTTTTTGGAGCTAGATGCATTTTTTAAACACTCAAATTCAACTAGCCACACACAATTTAAGAATTATCCAGAGCACAACTGTTACAGACTGCAACCATTTTCATTCCTACACCTTTATTATCAAAATCGCTAGACTGAGCCAATCAAGCCACATGCATTTGAAAAATATCCCCACAGAAACCTATATGGCACCAGCCTGCCCTGCGCTATAGGTTACAAAATGCTGAGACAGACAAACGTTTATTTGACTTCTGCTCAGCTCTTTATGCCGTTTCCCAGACAAGACCTTCATTCCCTCTCACTGGCCTGATCCTCCTCTAAAATATCTCCGGCCAGCAGGGAAATCAGGAGCCCGGGAGTATGCAGATAGATGCAGCGCGTTCATGTCGATACAGCCACAATATGAAAGTATCAATCAAAAACTGATAACACAATGCCGCCATATGCATTTTCCTGAGCCCTTCGCTTGTTTTCAAGTCTTAACAGCAGTGTTTGCGAATCAAAAACTGTATGCACATGCATATAAGGTCTGACAGAAAATTAAATCTGCATTATTAGACATACACATGACAATGCACATCCATGCCATCCAGCAGAAGTCAACATACTGTGTAAACATGATTCACCCAAAATGTGAACGTTTCATGACTGAGTTCACTGCAGGATTTAAATGATTTTAAATCTGACAGTTATCTCTAAGTTGTCGGAATAACTAGACAATAATGAATCAATAACTTTATCACTGTCAAGAGCCAACAGCAGACTCAGTATTAAGAAACTTAATAAATAACAGGTCAAGAGCAATTTTAAAAAAAAAGCAAAGCAAAGTTCAGTGAATGCAACATAAATCACAGAGAAATGTTAAAAACAGCAGCATCACAGACCCATTTTCATCACTGCAAACTGTCCCACTGGTATAAAACACAGGCACAAAACATAAGCTGAGAAACATGTCATATTCTCTACCAAACAGGCCAAACTCAACAGTCCACCTTCTATTTTTAGACATGGCATGCAACTTAAAAATATATACCATCAAACTTAGAGCTAATGAGAAAATAAATGAATGCCTTTGTGAGGGCTTAATTTATGTTTCTCAGTGCTCCTAGTTTGCCTGATAATGATCAGTAGACCCATCTTTTTTTAATCACCACTACATCACTGCTGACATCTGACCCCTACATATGCCCCCACCACCACCACCACCCCCCAATTCCCACCAGTGCAGCACAACATCCCGTGAGTCCACAATAAAGACACCTCCAGGAGAGGGTGTCAAATGAAAATGGTGAAAATGTCTCTACTCATCCTCTGTCGTTCTTCCCTGAGTATTTTTAAAGCCACTTTAAAGGACCGTAAAAAGGGCGATTTACTGGGGGTGCTGGGGGGGGGGTGAAAGAAGGGAGGACTACTCTGTTCTTTGTTTGCTGCATAATAAGTCGAAAACAAGGCCTCTGAAATGAACTGCGTGCACAATAAATCAGCAGTGCGTGAGGCTTCACCATCACACGAGGAGTGCAAACGTAAAAGGATGTTGGGTTTAGGTAAAAAATAAAAATAAAAAAAATGGATGGTACGTTTCACATACATCAACTAAACAACAGCGACGAGGCTGAAACTCAAGGCTTCCAAGAACATAACCCCAGTGTGAGTGTGCACAGTTTGACTTCTTTTTTTAAAAAAAACATGCTTTCCGACATGTTGGCTGGCTGCATATCCAAGCGAGTGACCCTCTGCTGTCCATTACATTAGGGCCGAAGTGTGAAACTAACCGTGTCACAGCCACACGACGTTTCTTCCCTTCCCCTCTTTACAATGCAGAGAGAGAGAGAGAGAGAGGGGGAAGCAGAAGGACGAGGGGGGCTGGACGCATGTGGCCTCAAAGAGGAAACTTAAACGTGTTTTTTCAAGCCCGTGGACAACATGTGATTACACAGTAACGTGTTAGGCGATGCAAAACATCCGGATGGTATACAAAGTTTTTTTTTTTTTTTTTTAACAAAACGCACCCACCGGTGCTCTGAGGAGAAATTAAAGAGAGGGGAGGGGCGTAGAACGGGGGGTGCTGCGGGTATCAAGATGGGATTTGAAGTGACAGTGAAATTGTTGGGGAGAAGGAAATAAAAGTAATCAATCATACGTCGCTTTTGTACGTTTCTTCAAAAAAACAAAAACAAATCCGATTGAGGCCGATGCGCAACCACATCACCACAAAGCAGATGTTTATTCCACGGCGGTTTGTGTGTGTGTCTATCTAAGTGTGTGTGTGTTTTCTTACTTTTTTTTTTTTTTTGGCGTCAACTTACTTGGTGGACGAAAACATCCAGAGGGGGGTCGACGGGGCTCCCTTCGCTGCTGGTCATTGAGATAAATCCAAAGCCCATCCGGACGTTGAACCACTTGCAGAAACCCAGTCCCGACAGGATCTGAGGTCGAGTCCGGTCCTCCTGCTCGGCGGCGGCGGCGGTGGACTTGGCGGGGTCTTCTCCGCCACCTTTACCCGGCCCTCCTGAAAACAAGGGGCAGGCACACACAGAGAGAGAGGGAGAGAGAGAGAGAGAGAGATACACACATACAGAGAGAGAGAGAGAGAGATACACACAAGTTAGAAGATTTTACAGCTTCACAGATACTACACCACAGGATGGCTACTTCCCTGCGTGCATACCGGTTTCTAGAAGTTTAACGGGGCTCTGTTACGTAAAAAAAACCTTCAAGAAGCGTGGGGGGAATCCCCTCCACTGGCAAACACAGGCTATGTGAAGTTCAGGGCCGGTAGAAATTTCCTATACCACTACTACTACTACTACTACTACTACTACTTTCGCCATCACATAGCTAAGCTATCAGTGGGCGCGTGGTGTTCTAATCCGGTGTGCATCAAGGCAAACATCCCCACCCCTCACCCCGACCCCCACAAAAAAGTTGTAAGTTACTCCATGACAGATGTCTCGTGCACAGGCATGCTCAGGCGGTGTAACTTGTGGAGGATTTTTTTTCTCTCTCTCTCTCTCTCTCTCTCTCTCTCGTGCATATGTACAACCTCGCCGCTCCCTACAGTACAGTTGTTGGGTTATAGGATCCAAAAGGCAGGTGTACACATGGTTCCTCGAGCTCTCAGTAGTGTGGTAGAACAGCACACACACACACACACACACACACACACACACACGCTAACAATGCACGTTATCTTTAATGTAGCGAAACATGGTTACATGTGGTGCTCGAGCAGGGGCGGCTCTGGTCGTTTTTTAAGCAAAAAAAAAAAAAAGGCTTGGAACAATAATCACGTTGCACCTTGCCCCCCCCCACCACCACCCCTTCTCAACCTTCCTCCTCCTCCTGCTTCTCTCTTCCTTCTCTCCCTCCCCTTCCTCGCGCGAGCAGATTGGGAGGAAGAAAAAAAAACTAAGAGCAGAAAATAAAGAGAAAAAAACATAATTGCAGAATAACCTTCGGCCATGTTTCCCCGCGGACCCTCTGCGCCCAAGTTGCAATAGAGAAGCTTCCTCTGCGAAAACGGGCTGCGGTAGTCACCATTAATCCGACATCCTCGATCCCATCGGTCACCAGTTTAGCTCGCATGGTACGGCGTGCTTCTTGCCTTTTGATATTTTTGTCATGTCTCTCTCTCTTCCCTTCGATCCCTTTCCTCACTCACACCACCTCTGTACTGCTCTCCCTCTCTCTCGCTGCCTCTCTCGCTCTCGCTCTCCCTCTCTCTCTCTCTCTCTCTCTCCTTCGCTCTCATTCGCTCTCGAGCTGGCTGTGCCCGTTCCCGTAGTGAGAACACGTGACTTTGTCAATTACATGCTTTCTTGCTACTAATTTTTGCCCCTAAGATTCCAGGGAAGAGAAGGAATCGGACTCGCAACGATCGGCGACTTACACCGTAGCTGTGCGATTACAAAACACATCTACAGTAGCAACAATAGGCCACAACATATAGAACATAGAGTACAATGTACTGCCTGTACTGTGTTTTTACGGTGGCAAACACTGTATCATAAAGGGTTGGTGCAGCTACATAAGGTTATCATGCACTGAGATTAGATTAAATGAAATTCAATTAAAGTTTAATGAAGTCTGTGGGATAATTGGCTGGATACAGAGGCAGAAAAAAACAAAATATTTAATCAAGCCATCAGAACAAAAGCAAATGATGAAGTTAAATATGTGAAGACATCTACACTGACTGACCTGCTGGTTTCTGTGCTTATAAGATCAATATACTATGAGGTGTGCATGGATGGATATGCAGCCATGTGTCCTGTGTATTGTATTTTGTGCCTCAAAGAACTGCAAAAAACACATGAACAGATATATAAATATGCACATTAAAGTACACATTAGTTAGGTTAGTCAGTTAGTTTTCAGCACACATGGACTAATGATAAGACACCAAAAATACCATTTCAGTGATGAAACATTTGTTGCACATGAACATCATGTCTTACAAATAAAATCTGCCATGGTATATATATATATATATTTCAAGATTCCCCATCTTGAAAAAAAGTGAGTCCATTGAGAAACTTTCCTCATCTTATCTCACATCTACCCAGGTGGGATGTTTCTCAAGGGGTTATTCCTGGGTATGAGGAAAAAAGAGGAAAAACATGTTGGAGGAATGAAATAACACACACACACACACACACATATATATATACATATATAATATCTCCTCAGGTAGTATTATATCTACATTTTATCTAAACATTATTTGGAAATTAACTTCCTACATCAGCAAGCTACAAAGTAAAACATGGAGGCACATACAGCCTTCGTCAGTGTCTGTGTGTCTTTTACCCCAAACTAACACCTGACTTAGACTTAGACAGACTTTATTGACTGCGGACAAACAAAGAATCCTGCTCCTTGCTGAATAAAAATGATACAGAAATTACAACTAACTATGCAGAGAGTACCCTAAGATTCCCTTTACCTGAAACCAAGAATAACTACACAGCGCAAAATGTAAATGATCTTTTTTTTTCTTTGCCTCCCATGCATGGACATGTTGTTTCTGAGGCTCATGTTCCCTCAACTAACGTACGACCAGTTACCTCCCAGCATCATAGTGGGCACCAGAGGAGAGCTGAACTCACAGCTTTGGAATGTGACTGGAAAACCCAGAAAAACAAACCTGAAAACTGATGTGTTCAGTCCTATGATCCTGAGTTGTCATTTGAAAATCAGTCCTCAGGCAACAGACATTTTGTATAGTAGTTTTTATGATGTTAACAGTGCTTTGTTAAATGGTCTATAAAGGACAGAGCCTGCACACTGGGGAAGGCATCAGCTGAGGTGTTTGTGCTTGTTTCGCATCTGCATTACAACAAAATGAAGACACAGCAAATGAGAAATTGTGAAGTTAATAACACTATTGATAAAACTTAGTACAGGGCAGTTTGTAGAGTTACTAAACCTTCTTCAACAGACTGTTTATCTTTATATAGCTACATAACATTTGCCAGTTTGATACTTAGGACTTAACTGATGTTTGTACATCATAAATGTTATTCTCCAAAAAAGGAAAAATATAAAATTGGAAAGTCTGCTAATCAAGAACAAAAGTTTTACACAGGTTTAAAGTTATTCAGGTTATAATGTCCACTAACATGGAGCAAGCACTCTAGAGGAGGACAGGTTTAACCAAGCTGCTGTTACTGAAGACCACACAGCAGATCGATAACAACAAGCCTGAAAAATAGTGCGTCTAATGAGAAACTTTCCCAATCTTGTCTCACATCTACCCTGGTGGGATGTTTCTCAAGGGGTTATTCCCGGGTATGAGGAAAAAAGAGGAAAAACACGTTGGAGGAATGAAATAACAACAAGCCCATCTCCACCCACCAGAGGCTGCAGAGCCCACCCTCCGGAATTCACGAGCTTTTTACCCCTACCCCCAATCCATCCCATCCCAGCCCCCGTGCAAAAAAAAGGCCTGTTTTTGAAGATGCTTGTAGAGGAGGCCTCTGCAGTGGCCACAGAATTACTGTTTGGGTCACAGGGTTGGATACCAGTGTCAGATGTTATCCACTCACTCATATCCTGACAGGACCTTTCTGATTGGGACAGGTCAGTGGAAATCACCATCGTGCAGCTCACTGACATGTGTGCAAGCTAATGACAAGGAATAATGTAGACATGGGTGGCTTTGGATATGCCTGTTTGTCACAGGAAGCAACTGAAATACCAAAACAGGGATTAGAGGAGATTTTAAGACACCTAAACTCAGAGTGAACACCTGTTTACGTCTGTAAGGAACTTTCATTTATGAACTGCAGGGGAAACATCTCAAAGTTCTGTTACTTATAAAAGGAAAAAATGTTTAAAGGAAACTTTTATTAATAAATACTTTGCTGAAATTAGAACATATTTTCTTTACATTAGCTATACCACCAACCAGAAGTTAGACTTTAGCCACCTTTATATTAGCAGGTTGAAAATGTTTTCAAACTTTTTTTAACATCAGATCAGATTTTTTTCCCCATGGTTTTGTTGCAGGAGTGAGAACATAGAGCAACTTTCAAGAAAAAAAATAGCAAAAAGGTTCCAACCAGATGTCACACTTTAGCCACTGTTTTATTTACCACTATGTTTCAACCTCACATCAATCTTTTTGTCCACAGAAGAGAACTGAATCATCAAATAAAAAAGGCAACTTTTCCTATGAAGTTTTGCAAAAAGTTAAGGAGCATAATGGGCAGTTTTTAAAACTGAACTGAAAACATTTCTTCACCTTAGCTGCTGCTGTTTCATACTAGCCACCTTTTTATTTTTGTTTATACTACAAGATAGGATTGTTTTCAAACTCTACAGTTATCTTTCACCCACCTTTCTATTTGTGAAGAAGTACATTGAAAAAGTGACTCTATATATGAAGTTTTGCAAGAAGTTGGGAAACACCTGTTTGTTACATAAATATGATTAGACTATTTTAAATAAGATGTGTTTTTATAATCAACACCAACCATAACCACACTGTAGCCGCCGTTTTACTTTTATGCAACAGGAAAAGATTATTTTCAAACTAGTTTTTGCTTCAGAAAAAAGTAATTTTTCATAGATAGCAAAGAGTTAAGGAGCTGGTATCATGAATTAACAAGTTTTTTAAATAAACTGAAAATTCTTTTTTTTTGTTTAGATTTTTCTTATGCTTGACAGTAACTAGAAGTCATACTTCAACTACATAAGATCAAAGATTGATCTTCAAATCAGTCTTTCCACTCTGATATATTTATCTCTTTTAATGGTGAATAAAGCATCAAACAAAACTTTTTGAATGAAGTTCTGCAAAAAGTTATTGAGCTCATAACTGAGAAGTGTTGGTGTGGCCACTTGTTTTATTTGCTTTTTTATTTGTTTCTTTTCTATTTGTTAAGTTAGTTGTAGTAAGTACATTGAAAAAAGAACAACTATTCAAAGGAAGTTTTGAAAATCATATTTGTACCATAACCATGACGTGGCCCATTTTGACACCAAGTTACGATAAAGCTATTTTGATAACTTCAACCTGACTAACTCTGACAACAATAATAACAGCATGTAAATTTAAATGTAATTAAAGTTTAGAATAAGGTTTTGCTCATTTGGTTTCTGCCTGCATGGAAAGTTTACTCATGATGAGTAAAATAAAAGTCTGTTACTTGTTGTAATTATAACCAGAGATCTGCCATAAGAACAAACTAGAGCAAACATATCTGGGTAACATTAATCTCATTAACATGAAGTATTACAGTGTGTATGTTTTCTCTGATGTTGCTTATTGAGAACATTGTCAATAAGCAACAACGCTGTTTCACTGTCATAATCAAATTGTGTATGCCAGATGAGGACAGGCTTTACAAAGAATAAAAAAAAACATTTATCCCCTCAAACCATTCTAAATGAGGCGAGTGATGATTTGCTGTATAGAGAACATTATCAGGAAGTTGTAGATAATATTTAACTGATAAGGCTCTTAATTTGTCTCTGTATAAGATTCTTGATTTTAAAACCTGCATCTCAAACTTGCATCTACTTGATTTAATCAGTTCTCAGATTCTTTGAGAAAAAATCTGCTGCACGCTGACATCATTCTGATCAATAGGGGCATTTAGTTATCTTGACCAAAACAGATAATTATGATCATTTAACCTCATCAGCACATACATGGATTCCTGAGATGTTTGAAGACCAAATTTTCTCTGAGCAGACTTTGGACTCCCTCACCCCAGCTAACCCCACCCAACCCCCACTCCCCACCCAGTAGGCTCCCAGAGGAAATTTGCCTCTTTACCCTTGCGTTGCTGTCAATGCAGTTCAAAGGGTTCATTGAGTTCGTCTCTCTCTCTTTTCTCCTTTCTCTCTTTTTTTTTTTTTTAAATGGGGGGGGGGGGGTATTTGTTAACTTCATGCATTCCAGCCACCAACTCTTCATTTTTTATATCCTCCACCAGGAAGTGTAAACAGTGTTGGCAAAGCATGTCACCTCAGAGTCATTCTATATTCAGGATGTATGGACATAAACGTTTCACGAGCAGATTATTGATTATTTTCTTAATTATTTCATCCATTTCTAATTCTAACTTACAGGCCAGTTTCACTGTACTGTGTTGTAATTCACATTCTTTCAGATTCCTGCCTCTGCCTCTGTGAAGGAAGACAAAATCAAGCGTTTTCACATTTTATCCAGGCTCTTCCTTTGACATTTCCACAGATTTCGTTAAGAAATATTTTGAATCAACGAAAAAAAAATTGCACAAGTCTGGCAAAATGTCACGTGGAGAATGTGCTCCATACATGACTACAAAAGTAACCCCCCAAAAACAGCTTGTAGGACATTTTGTGGATTTCTCGCTTAAGTTAACAAAAAACCAAGCCTAAAGTTCATTTAAATTCCTATTTAATATTCGTGTGGGCGCGATAAATGCTTTTACAAAAGACTTTAAACCCGACGCTTTTTCAAGAGCCTGTAGACTTCTTTTTTTTACCACTTCTAGATCCAAGCAGAAGTATTCCCTCTTCAGTTTTTTTTTAGGTGGGCAACAGCAAGAAAATTCACAAGAATTAATATATTCTGGTAAATCACGTGGCCTTCGCTATTTTTCCAACCCGACAGTCTCCTGGGACGGGACTAAACAGGGAGAAAATATCTGAATGAAATAGCCTATCGGTGACGTCAGAGGGGGGAGAGGGTGGGGCGGGGTGGGGTGGGTGGTAGAGAGAAGCGCCTGTGCAGCCGGTGCGCCAAAAACTGCGCACAATGGAAGCAAATATCCGCTTTACAGCCCCACAGTTCGGGTCTTTCGTTGTATTTTTTTTCTGCTGGGACAGGTCAGTATATTTGTCTTCTACCTACCTACTCTTAAAGTTTCCCACCATTTGTTGTTCAGGCTCTTAACCTGGTGATCGATGGATTCTTTTTTTTTTTTAAATCGAAACGATCACGTTAATATTCTTACAATAAGTTAACGGTGGTCGACAGCGATCCTGCATGACACATGTTTTACAGTTGTTTTTCTTGTTTTCTTTTTATTATCTCCTTATAAGGATTTAAAGTTTAGTTGTGATCTGAATCTGCCATTCCCCCCCCTGCATTCCGGGCTTTACTTTAGGCACGCGCACGCATCTTTAACGTGACAACTTTACTGAATGTGTTTGATAAAAGAACCGGTCAATCACTCCGTCTTGTTGTTAAACGCCGGTCATTTCAGGTCATTGCAAAGCAGAGCAACTCCACGTTACAGTGAGGTGAGCTCGTTGCCACTTAAATGTCGCATTCAGTGTTTGCTGGGAATTTTTAAAGTGAGGGAAATAAAATGAAAGGTCAGTTTCGGTAGAGTTTAAACAAAAAAAGGTGACTCACCTGTAGGACAGGGAGCGGACATCCTCCCTTTTTCCCCCTCCGTGAATGAATGAGATGGCACAGGCAGACCAAAAAAAAAAACTTGTTTCTCACGGTGTGTGGCGTCCCTCCCTCCCTACACACACCCTTTTCGATGGAGCAAAAAAATGTCGGGAGGAAGGTGAGGGGTTGCACTTGAAGCCTGCCGACGCTTTAGTTTGAATTACATGTTTAGGGGCTGACTTTAACCCGCGTGGAAGCCAAGCCCGCCGACTGGAATCAAAGAGATTTTTCCATGGATGAATATTTTATAGTGACACTGTAACATAAGCTGCAGCCGGTGTTAGGGGCGGAGGGGATGGAGGGCAGATTTGTTTGAAAGTATCTTACAACAGATTGCTGCGAACCTGGCGCAGATCTGGAAAAGCGTCTCCAAAACGCTCCATGGATGAGGAACACTTTTCACATGCGTGCTGCTTCTGAGCTCAAAGGCCTCCCCGGTCAATCTACATGTCCTAAACATTTTTGCATGACTAAGAAAGTCTGCCTAAACTTGAATTATTGAGCATTTTAGCTGCGAGAGAGTCTTATTTCTCAAGCTGCTCCATGTCCGAGATAAAGATGAGGCTATATGGTAAATTTAAACCCAGTCCTCTCCAAACCATGTGGCAACCACAGCCTCCCCCATCATGCCTCCAGCCTTCCCCCACCTCTCTCTCCCTTGTTGATAAAGATCCATACTTCACATCCCCCACCCACCCTCTTCACCTTCTATTCAAAACCACGAGCGACTCTACTTTTTCCTCGCAAACCCAACAGTACAAGTAATTCTATCATACCACACAGACAGAGTCATACAGAGAGTCTCCATTCTGTCACCATACACTGTGAATCATCTTCTTGAGCAATCCCAAACCTTCCTCACTGATCTGACATCTGCTCCTCACTCACTCTGCTCCGTGTCCTGATTAAGTAGTACAACCGAACTGGCCCCAGATCAGTGATTGGGAGCTGATAAGGGTGACAGAGACATAAATAGCGCCATCCCTCGGTTCTTCCTCACAGTCACTTGCAACAATTCTGCATCACCACCCTGAGAAAAAAAAAAAAGGTTCCCATGGGACCTTGATGGTTTCTCCTCACAACAGGCTCCAAGGTGTCAGAGTGCTTTGTTTAAACGTCTTGTTTTAGCAGAGACAAGAAATCATGGAAATATTATCAGGAGGAAAGTGTTCTACACAGACAGACAGGGACTGTGTAAATAGTTTGAAAGTCAGGTGTCTTGTTCACTAAATAAATGATCAGCATTTCCAGTGCAGAGGCTAATGAAATTTCATTTAGTAAAAGCCAGATGTAATAAGGATATAAACACATAACAGGTAAGGGCCTGTTGAATGGAGATGCCTTTTGTCTTGGGGCACTTCTACTAATCATAAATTATTTATTTCAAAGTAAAACTACATCAAGATTTAAACCAATGCACTTGTCTTATCTTTTGTCAATCATTTGTACCACTGAGATTAAATTTTTAAAATTAATTTATGAAGAGTGTAGAGCTCACCGGTCTACCATGTGAGAGCTTCTCCATGTTGCTTGTTTGAGAGAGGTGTATAAAATAATATTTCTAAAAGAAAAGTTTGGTGCTGTTGAGGGTTTGCTCCTCTCATCCTCTCAGGGTACAGATGTCAACCACATAACGAACTTAGATTCTAACTATCATGGCAATCATATGCATGTAGTGGTGGGATTATTTGATTATTACTCTTCCGCCGAGTAATATAGTCCCTCGGCAGTGGCTGAGACGGAGCGGCGATTTCCGGTTGGCGTATTAATATTTCAGTATGGTTACAGGTGTGTGCTCATTGGATATTTTAGACCGTCTTCAAATGTGTAAACCAATCAGAAATTAGGACCCGCATCGCCACTTTTATGATACAGTTAAGAACATAAACTTGCAGACTAACCTCCCTCTGTTATAACTTATATTTTATAATCTTCCATGTTACATGACTAAGACAGTTTATAATAAACAAAATCAAGCCAGCTGGTTTGTTTTATGATGCACCACCAGAAGAAAGAAATGAGAAAGAAAATCTAGAAATGAAGTTTCTAGATTTGGTTTATGACTTGGCCCAGCTCATCAGACACAGCCTCTCTGTGGGCCTACTAACTGGCTGTCAGAGGAATGCCAAGCGCCACCTGGTGGTTCATTGTTCGCGCACGCGCACGCGCATATATATTATATACACCGATTGCTTAAGTTTGATTACAAGATGATCAAAGGGAAACTATATTTTTGCTGATCGTTTTTATTTATGGAAGTGATTAAATTAGTTATATCATGTATTAGATACTGTGCCACCTCGTGTTATCAAATCCTGTCAACTCTGATTAATTTGCATTTTCAGTCCATATGGTGCTTGTTGGCTGGGAAACTATTTTTAGTACATGTGAGTCAAATCCCATATGCAAACCATGTGTTTCTCACAACCTGCAAAGACCTTGACTTCGCTCACTAAGGAACTTTATATGAAAAACTAGACATCTGTGAATTTTTTAATGAGCTTGTTGGATTGTTTTTTGTAGAATTGTTTTGGCTGTGTCTATAGTTCATTTACCCACTGTAGCATTTATTTACCATGAGAGTTAATTCAGTCTGACCCCAGGACTGAAGCTAATGAATACGGAGCTGAAAAGTTGAAGAACGCATTTTAGTTTTAAAAGCAGCTAAGTTTTTAATGTAAAATGTTGTGTCAGCAGGCATTTTTTAGTCTGTGAAAACAAGTTGGGCAAATTGGAAAAAATTGTTAATGATTTCATTTGTATAATTTGTAAGAATTGGCTTGTATGTTCATTTCTGGCCTCAGGTGTTGAGATATTTTTAGTTTCTTACATAGAAAACATAAGAAGCAGTGTTTGATTTACATGCACATGAAATAAGAAACGAGCTCATCTCCTGCACTGTATTTACTGTAGTTGCCAAGTTTGTTCTACTTGAACATTTTACACATAGATTGACTTTAAATTTGTGGAACTTAAGAATCCTAATATTTTAATCTTTTTTTTTTAAATTAAAGTTTCAGTATCTATAAATGGATATTGCTGTATCAGGCATTTTGGGGGGAGATGGAACAAATATTCAAACTTTCCTTATTTGCAATGATTACCTTAGAAATTTCCTTAAAAATGCCCCCCATAAAATTCTATGCATCAGAATTTGTTAAGAATGAATCAAGAAAGACTTTATTTCAGCTGTAAAAGTTATTATATTGTTATGATTTTTACTTTTTACTGTTTGTTTTATTTCTGACTGGCTAATAAATTTGAAGTTTGTTTCATGCAATGTCAAAGTTTATATTCAAATGAAAAAGTAAAGTATTTGTGTGTTGATAGAAAGAATCTAAGGATCTTTTGCCGAGGTTTTGATACATTGAAACATCATAAATCCACCAATACAAAGAAATGACTGTACTCATATAGAACAGGTGGTTGTGTGCTGCTAAAATTTCAAGCTTGTCCAGTGATGTCTAGGCCTAACAGTGTCTCAAATGGTTGTAACTGATTGAAATGCTGGATTTGAAGAAAAGAATATTTAAAGGACAAATAAAATGGAAATGTGACAAGGGAAGACACTATAATGGCAAGTTAAAACATATTGTTTTGGAAATATTTTTTAAAATTTAAAATGTGTTAAACTGCAGACATTTGTTACAGAAAAAGTGTTATTTTAAATATTGCATCATGTATGCAATAAAATCAAACTATAAGTTGTGTATTTTAAAATAAAGAATTAACCCCAACATTCAGGGCTAACACACTCTTTTTCGTTTATTTTATTGTGAATTTAATTTCCATTCTCAAAAGATTTTGGAGCAGAAATTAGTCAAGAGGAGGACATGTCATTTTTAAGGGGAATCTCTCAAAAGTTGCTTTAAAATTTCCTCCATTAACTTGGAAGTGGGACATCAGAGACATTCTTGAATGCGAAACATGTATGCTGAGTAATCCACATGGGGCCCACTGTCAGACCACCCTCATTTTTGCTGCTGTTGCTGCAGCACGTGTTGGTCACTTTCAAGGTGACTGCCCCCTGCTGGAGGACTGGACAACACCAGCAGCTCTAGAAAAAAATCTCATGCTCTCACTTTGTATTCTCTGAGAACAGGACCGATGGAAGGTTAAAACTGAATAAAAAATGCAAAAAAAAAAAAAAAAAAAATTGATTGAAAAGTCTAATTCTTGTTTGTCTTTTTATTTAAAATCTCAAGCAACAGTAAACAAATTGTTTTTTAACACAAGATATCTGGAGGTAAACATGAATCCCCATGTTAGTAATTTATCAGAAAAAATGTGTTGTATTCAAATTGTTGTTGCTTGTTTTAGAGTCAAATCTACCATTTGGTTATGTCATTAATATCAAGTTCAGTTTCTCATATTTCTTCATTCATGAACACCTTGGTATAACAGTTTTTCCTGAAAAGTCTCTTTCCTGCCTGGAATTTAGGGAATACTGTGTTCAAATACAACAAAATGTGGCAAAGTCAAAAAGTAGCCAGTGTTCGCATTACCTGGGTGGTCTAGAAGGTCAGAGAGGTTGAAGCCTTTGACGGTGACCTCTCTGTAGATGTGGGGCTGCAGCGGCTCCTTGGTCAGGTCGCAGTGGTAAATGATGGCTGGATGGGAGAACAAAAATCATCAGTATCTAAACTCTTCAGTAGTCATAAAATCATTATCTATGCTAACAAATGCATCAAAAGCATTTGTACCTAAACAAACTGAATGGCTATATTTATCAAAAAATATGATGTATTTAGTGATCTAGTACCTGGGGAAAGGAAAGTGGTGAAACAGTAGAAGATCTCAGGCCCATTTTCACTCTGAAGTCCACTACCGAGCATTCTTCACATTGTGCAGGAAACACACAAACAGGTAGCTGGAGCACTTAAAGACACAAAAAACTCCCACAAACTCTTTCAGTGTTAAAGGAATAAACAGGCAGGGGATGAATCACTGTTTAAAAAGTTGTTTATTGTAGCTGTGGCATTGTGTTTTGTTCCCTTTAAAAGGAAAACAATCAGCACATGTCAAGAGGTAGAAATCATCAGTCTGAAAGAAATGTGGGGACTGACATTTAAACACGCTCTCACACACACACACACACACACACACACACACACACACACACACACACACACACACATGCATGCACACAAGTGTTTTTTTTTTTTTTTTTTGCAAACTTCCCCACTCAACATCCGCAGCAATACTGTCAGCTAGCAGTATCATCGCCCGCACAATACTTGATGTCAGTATCACGCGAGCCGAGATCACTCCACACTCAACAGCTTTTCCACTCTGTGCACACACGAAAAAAAATAAATAATACGATGCATCGTGTCGGAGCACCCAGAGGACACAGAAATGATCTTCATATAAAGATTTGCCACTTTGACCTCATGACTGTTAACGGCTGATTGGCTGATTACTGTAACCGTGAAGGTACCACTCCCTCCCTCCCCGCCCTTTACACACCCATCGCTGATAATGTAGTCATTCTTAGTTTCAGCAGGACCACAAACACGGCTGACAGAACAGGGTATGTTAGCTGTGAGTGCTGTATGTTGGCTTCAAGTTGTGTGAAAGTGCAGCTGGAAAGATATTCTGTATGTGTCCCAATAGGCACACACCTGGGGGTCGGGGGGAAGGGGGAGACAAAACAATAGATAAACACAAACATAGGGAAAAAAAAACGATATGCTAATGGTGGCTGGGTAAACATGAGATATCCTGTACTAACTGTTGGTGTAATGTTATAAAGAATATGTGAACAGTTGGTGTGAACAGTATTCCAAAGATGATTTGAGTGACAGAAAATAAAACAAAACAAAACAAAAAACCCCTCAACACACTGGTTATTTGACCCAGGAAATGTTGAGACAGCGGGCGATAAAGGCGTAGGTGTCGGCCACCTCCTGGATGACCTTGCTGGTGGGCTTGCCGGCGCCGTGGCCCGACTTTGTGTCCACGAGGATGAACAGGGGATTCGTCTGCTTAGCGCTGCGGCCCACGATGTGCTGCAGGGTGGCGATGTATTTGAGAGAGTGGAGGGGCACCACCCTGTCGTCGTGGTCGCCCGTCAGCAGGAGCACTGCCGGGTACTGGACCCCATTGTCTTCTGGGATGCGGATGTTGTGGAGCGGGGAGTATCTGGGGCACAAGAGGAGAGGGAAGTTAGAGAGACCAAAGATCAGCACATTTAGCAAGTTCAGAAAATAGAAATGTTTTAGTTAAAGCTGCTAAATTCTCAATTAACACATTATTCTCTTTGTCTATAAAATGTCAGAAGGTAATGAAAATGTCTGTGATAATGTTAGAATTTCTCCTGAAGCATTTCATCCAAACAGCAGCCCAAACCCAAAAACACTCAGTTTACAGTCATATGTGACAAAGAGGCAGAAAACAGAGAATGTTTGGTATTTTTGGCTGAAAATGAAAGAAATCATTTGTCAGCTATCAAAATAGCTGCCTGTTAATTTTACGTTGATCAACTCCTCAATTAATCAACAAATTTTTCCAGCCCTAATGTTGGCTATGTGAGTTCTTCTGGAAAAGTCAGTTACAAAATGCTTCGTTAATGTGCCTCAATATCTGAGTTTGGTCTGATGTTTTCCTGACGGCTCAGTTCCGGTCACAGTTCAGTCATGGCTCTTACTGAGATACTCAAAATAAAGCTGTATGGACAGCTGCTGGAATTAGATATGCAAGCATTCATTTCATTTTTTGAAAAAAGTTTCTGAGATGAATATTGAAACCTAAATCATCACATTGACGAGAATTTTAAAGATGAAATGCTCCATTATGTACATATAGACTGCTCAGAGAGAACCTACTTGATGAGCCACTCAAACTGCTCTTTGTCTTCCGAGCAGCCGAAGTCTGTGGTCCAGGCGTGGCCGATGGTGAACTTGTGGAATTTCAGCATGTCCATGACGCCTACCTGAGCTACAGCGCAGCCGAACAGCTCAGGCCGCTGGTTCACGCAGGCCGCTGAGAGAAGGGGGGGGGGGCACGCAGTCAGACACACCAGGGACAGGCCTCATTTGAAAATGGTTACGTGTTGATGTTGATCTTCAGCCAGCAGCATACGTACCTACGAGCAGGCCGCCGTTGGAGCCTCCATTTATAGTCAGTTTGGAAGGAGAAGTGTATCCCTCCTTGATGAGATATTCAGCTGCACATTGGAAGTCTGTGAAGCAGTTCTGCTTGTTGGCCAACATGCCAGCTAAGAGAACCATGTCAATGAGAGGTTTGTGCTGTTATTATTTTAAACAACAAACAAGATGGATGACCATGAGCTGAAACAGCAGTTTATAACATTTTCCTCTGCTGGTAGTGAAACCGACACACCAGCTGCTAAATGCTACAGCAGGACTGAAAGCGAGGCAAAAAATCTGCATCAGCATCTCTTAATTCACCCTGTTTATCCTATTACACGCTTCACCTCTTTTGAATGACAAAACCACATTAACCCGGGGCAAATATTAAATGCTTCCCGTTAAGTACGGTCTGTTTGCATGCTCAGATTTATACAAATGCGTCACATGATTCCCTCTCACCTTTGTGCCAGGTCTCCCCGTACTCTCCTCCTCCTCTGATGTTGGCAACAGCGAGGACTCCCCCGAGATGTCTGACAAAGATGAGGCGGGAGACGCTGTAGCTCGGCGTGATGGAGATGTTGAAGCCGCCGTAGCCGTACAGAAAACCCGGATGGGTACCGTCCATTTTGATGCCCTTCTTGTGAACGATGAACATGGGGATTTGAGTGCCATCCTTGGAGGGAAAGAAGATCTGGCAGAAGTGTGGAGAGAGAGACAGACGATCAGGGCTGGAAACAGAGCCAAGGACGATAAAGCTATTCTTGAATCTTCATCTGTCCTTGGGTCTGAGTCAGAGGAGAGAAAAATCCTCAGTGCCTTGCTTATTATTTCACATTTACAGTGTTATTTTTGGGGTCACTGTCCTCATCAGGAATGAAACAATATCATATTAATAATATGAAATCGGTAAGTTGAGAAATATGACTTTCGCTCATTTTAAAAATGTCTCCAGCCGTGTTTCAACAGCCTGAGAGGGATTTGTCCTGGACCAGGACACATCTCAGCTGCTTTTTTTCCCTGACAGCTTGATTAATACCTTTCGTACATTGGGGTCAGCGCTTTACTAGGTCATGGTTGGCATCCGTGAGCAAGTTGGTGTAAATGTTTTTCCTGAAAAGTCTCTGGGACGGGAAAATGGAGAGAACTGGCTTCAAACACACTGAAATGTTGTGAGGTCAAAAAGTAGCCAGTGTTCTTGCTACCTGAGTGGTCTGGTAGTCAGAGGGGTTGAAGCCTTTGACGGTGACCTCTCTGAAGATGTGGGGCTGCAGCGGCTCCTTGGTCAGGTCGCAGTGGTAAATGATGGCTGGACGGAAGAACGAAAATCATCACACAAAGCTCTTTAATTGCCCTGAAATCATTTTCTACTGTATCAGCAATACAACATATGTAATGATGTAGTACCTGGGGAGAGGAAAGAGGTGAAATAGTAGAAGATCTCAGAGTCCCGCTTCCGTCCTGTGAAGCCCACCACTGAGCCGACGTCCAGCGGGAAGGTCCTCAGCTCCTCCCCTGAGCTCAGACGGTACATTTTCAACACATTCTTCACGTCGTGCAGGAAACACACAAACAGGTAGCTGGAGTATGTACAGGTGGCGAACACTGTGGGTGACACACGGCAAAGGAAAGACAAGCAGGTGGGAAGATTAACGATGAAAAGGGGAAAAAAAAGAACCTTACGCTTATTATTAATACGGTTCACGAGCATTGCAGTGCCTCACCAATAACGTCCTTGTCGTGTTGAGGGATGAGCTCCTTCCAGTTGCTCTGAGCGGGAGAGGCAAAGTCAATGTTGATGAGGCGATAACGCGGGGCGTCTAGGTTGGTCTTGAATGTGAACAATGTGTCCTCGTTGGTCACATACTCGTACTCGGCGTCAAAGTTGTCAATTAGCTTCACCCACGGCAAAAGTCCTAGACATACAGAGATGTATAAGACGACAACACCACCAACCAGCACTGTATTTGTAGTTTAGTTGTCACAGTTTTAGTTAAAGACAAAAAATATATAAAAAGAGTTAAGAAGCAATAACAATTAAACACACCTGTAATGCCCTGAGGAGTGGTCTGAAGGTCACAGTACCACAGTCTGTTGACAGGATCACAGCCTTCCCTGATGGACAGCAGGACATATCGCCCGTCATCTGATACCTGCAGTGCACAGATTGTCACTAAAATGTATCTAATATCAATAAACACATAAGCCCTTATTTCCTTAAAAGCAAGATAACCTTTCAGGGCATACCTCTGCTCCACTCATCCATTTGGGGTGGTCAGGGAACTCGGCACACAGCACGTCCTCAGACTGCGGAGTCCCCAGAACGTGGAAGTACAGCTTCTGGTGCAGATTGGTGGAGGTTTCAGTGCCTGACAGAGACAACAAGGTTTAATTTCATCATTGCCTTCCACTGTTGACCAAAAAAAAGCTTGATAGAGAGAGTTGCAGAGATGTAGTGGGCAGGTGTGGATGGCAGAAACAACACTGAGAAATCAAAGCTGTATGAGGGCAGAGGAAGACACGGCTACAAATCTGTCATGAAAACATTAAGAAAAAAGCAGATAATTTTTCCAGAGGATCTATTTTAACTTTAATCCTGAATCTTTGTTTTACACATTGAGATTTTCCAATTAGCTAATACTATTTTCATATTCTGCAGCCAGGTTTAGGTTTGAGAACATCACTATCTGAGCCTCACCGTCACTCTTGCCCTCCTGGTCTGGGTAGGAGTTGTAGAAAAGTCCCTTCCCATCGTGGGTCCAGGACATGCAGCTGAACTTGACTCGCTCCAGGCGGTCCTCCAGAGGCATCGCACCCTCGACCCGCAGGAACCGGATCTCCACCCAGTCGGACCCGCTGGCGCTGGTCCCGTACGCCAGGTACTCCCCATCCTCAGAGAATGCATAGCCTCGAAGAAGAGGAACAGAAACAGAAAATCAGAAGAGACAACAAGGAAGGAACATTCTTTAGTTAGCTGTCAGCGTGGATGTTATAAATATTTTCGGACATAAAGCTCAAATTCAGCAGTTTTTTTGTTTGTTTTTTTACAGATCAAGCAATATTTTCAGAACATTAGTCATTAAATGACATACTCACTTAACGTTGTGCAATTTCTTCCAAAATAATCAATGAGTTAAATCTGTAATAAAACACAGTGCAGGTTCACTTTCAGTCTTACCTCGCAGGGCAACTGTCCCATCATCAGAAAATGTATTTGGATCCAAGAAGACTGTGGGTTCAGCATCCAGGCTCTCCTGCACATACATCACACTCTGGTTCTGGAGGCCTGTGTTGTAGAAGTGAAAATACCTGAAAAATAAGGGGAGAAATCATTTAGGTGAAACAGAGCCTCAAAGATCTTTGCTCCTCGAAAAACTAATCAAAGCAAACCAGGATTCTTATCAGTGTTTTCATGCCAGATGTCATGACACAGAGACACATGACACTAAAATTTCATAACTAAACCTGGAGACTAAAAGATGATTCTGCTACGCCGCGCCTCACCTGCTCCCCCTCTTGAAGGGACAACTGTACTTGGGGTAGTCGTACAGCTCCGTCATGCGCTCCTTGAACAAGTCTCGCACCTCGCAGCGCTCCAAAAATGGCAGCGTCAGCTGGTTCTGAGCACTGACAAAGGCCTGGTGGGAGAAAACACAAACAACAAAGATTTCACACTTAAACTTGCAGTCGTCGCTGCAGTCAGTTCCGGGAAAATAGACGTGCAGATTTATCTGGGTACCTTCACTGAGTAAAATCGGGACAGGTGTTTTTACATCATGTTTCTAGACTCGAAGGGGTTCCGGGTTTTACTCAGCGAAGTTATCCAGATCACTCAGTCAGACGGCTTCTTGGAAAAGGCCCTTAGTAATAAACAAAACTCGTGTACTTGACTTAACCCTTGTGAGTGACTATGTTACACAATCAGAACCAGTATTTTGAAAGGGAATGACTGGGAAATTTTGAATGAATTGTCCACTAACACAATTATATAACAAGACTAACACTATATTGTACTGTGAAGAATCAGTCTTACTAAATATGGCAGTAAGTGATTTATCATTGTGAAAGATTTACCTGTGTCTTTTCACTATCCGGGTCCTCCAGCCAGCTGTATGGATCTGGTACTTTGCAGCCATGATAATCATCCACCTGAGACAGGTGAGATAGTGATAACAGGTGTTAAATTGTGAACTATTGGGTGTGGCATCACAGAACGAGACACACGTCCAGGCTAGCTGGCAATGTTAACCAAATAGCAAAGGAAATGTTAGCTAATAAGCTTATATGTGGGATTTTTATTGAGTTACGGCACACTGGCAAAGACTGCTCATGCATTTGTCAACACAGTCACCCTGGGATGCAAAACCTGGCTAAGCTAACTAGCATGCTAACAAAGCAGACGCTCATTTCAATGAATGAAAAAGCGTGATGATTAAGCATCCCGGCTTATTAGCACGCTAGGCTAGTCAGCTAGCCGCATTTACTCACAACTGCCTCGTCACGGTAAGCCTGTGGGTACAGAAAGGCCATTCTGGAGGTCAGTTTTCGGGAAGTGCGCAACAAAAAGAGCCGCCTCAGAGAGTGAAATAATGGTTTTGAAATGACTCCCTGGATCCTGTAAAACATCAACTTAAGGCGCTGGAGCTTTTGGCAGCAAAGATGACCTGCTTACACACAGTCGACAAGCGCTTTGAAGAGAGCACCAGAGACTGCTGTCTCTGAGCAGCGCAAATCCTACAGCGCCCTCTGTTGAAAACAAAGGAGAACAGAGCAGAGAAGACAGGCTGGCTGAGCGTATGGACTATGGTGGGATGAATGCTCAATTCATTTAACATAACATAATTCAACATTTTAATGTGGATGGTATAAATTAACCTCATTTAACAGCCTCTGTTTCATATACACACAGGCCTGTTGAAAAGCAGTTTGTTCCTCGCCACAGATTTAATTTGTCCACAAATAAAATGTAAGAATGAAAGATTGACTAATTAACCTTCTGTTTAACACTGTGCTACTGCTGTGTGGGGGATACCTTTACAGTATATTAAAGCCGATTCAAGCCAGACTGCTTTGAAAAAACACTTTTCTGGAAAAAAATAAATAAATAAATAAAAATCAGCTCTGTGAAAAGGTTGTACATCTTGTCAAATTTGACTCAACGTGATCCAACATCAACCCTCAAACAGTTGACCAATTGCCTGTATTGGTGTTGTCCTGGAAACAACCAATACAGGACTTATTATTAACCAATATGTTGGGGGTTTTTGTTGTTGTTGTTGCTGTTGTTGCTGTGAAGCTATGGACACTCAACACTTTAAAAAGTAAAGCTTAAAGAAATCTACAGAATAAAGCATAAGGATTTCTGGAACACCTAACTCTGGCCCCATTATTTCAAACCATCTGTCCATGCAGTCAACTGTGAAGTTGCGAGTAGTGACGATGCACCTCTACTCACAGGTTATCTGAGCCCACTGGGAACCTCCATCACCACTCTTATCTATGTGACAGAAAAGGAGAGAGGTCAACCTTCAGTCATCCTCCTCTCTGCTCATCGTCCTCCCCTTCTTCCTTCCTCTCTTTACCTAATCAATCAATCTCGATCTGACCATCATTATCACTGGCACCTACCCTTACATAGTGACTGATAGCATGAGATAAGGGGCATTGAGGCAGCACGTAACTTGGGAAATGAGTAGATCCACTGAGGTGAATGATTAATTTGAAGATATGAGTTTCTCCCAAACAATGGATATCTGTGATTTTGGACTGTTGCTCTGTTTGGTTTCATTTTGTCTCTGTCTTTAAATGGAAAAACCTGTTTCCTGCAACAATCTATGTTATTGAATGGTGACATCCAGAGGATAACTTGTTGCATGTATAGTGTTTTTCTTACGCCACACTGTGTATGTCATAGTGCAGCTATGTAGATAAGAGCCTTGAGACAGGTTTAATTACACAGCAGTGTTTCAGTCAAAAAGGAAACACATTGTTGGGATACCAGTGCCGATCAGACACTCAGATGTCTTCCAGGAGTGTTGTTACTTTCAGATTCGGCTTCATGCATGTCAGAGCTGTCACGACACTGATCCAGACTTCAGAGGAAAGACGAGCAGGTTCTTAACCGGTCGCCTCTCATGGGTGAATGCACAGTGAAAGTGGAGAAAAGAGAAAGAGAAGCACGGCGCAGGCGGAGGCAAAACAAAAACTGCTTCATCTGTGCTGTGTTTCCCCTCTGTGAATACAATGTAATAGTAGGCAGATTGTGGCAGTAAAGGTTTCGCTGATCTCAGGCCTTTGGAATGAGAGGCTTGGTCTCTCCTGATAGACCTTTGGTATTGGAAATGTTTTGTAGGTGGCTGTTTTGGGTCAAAGGATGATCTCTGTCTCCCCCCCTCCCCTCCCCCTCACTCCATTCTTCTTCTCTTCCTTACGTTGGAGTCAGGAATACCCCTCCATGCAAAAATGGGAATCTCTTCCTGTTTGCCTATGTCAAGCTTAGATATGGGTCACAGAGCTATTGTCCTCTGACGCCTCTGTTTCCCTGACAAACTGAGGAGGGAAAAAAACTGTCAGGTCGAAAGAGCGTGTTTGCACTTGGTGTTGAAATATGGACTTTTTATGCTCATACGTAGAGCGGGTGCATGCATTTGTGTAGGGCTGGGCCGGAAGTGTCCATGCATGAATTAGACCTCCTCTTCTTCCTCCCATTTTCCGCCATTGTCCAGAGTCAACAGCGACCTCTCCTCTCACAGTCGGATGCACCTGTGTCTGTTTCTGCGGACAAAGAAGGATGACCACCTGTTGTGCTTCACTGCACAGGGTTACTACAAGGTTAACTCATTCATAAATCTCCATGTCATCATTTGTAAGAGGTGTTTGCTCTTTTGTTTTCCATTGAAAGAAACAATTAAACAGAGAGGAAGCTGCTCATCGTGCCAATCGACATAACATTAAAATTCTAACATCATGAGATCAGATAAACAGCTTAACATACCAAGATGAAACAATACTCCCTGTTGGCAAATCAGCGGCTTCTCTTACATGTGCAGAGAAATCTCTTCTCGTAAGCCGACACACATTCACGTATCTCGTGTTATCATATTTGGATGAGAAACTATGACAGAGTTACCAGCTCATTCTGATATTAATCAGACTTGTGCAACATAGAAGTTTCTAAATACCTTCGCTTCTGGTTTTACTGTACAGACTCACAACAGGATTCAGTGTCCCTTGTGAGGTCAGCCACAAATAAGATCATTGTTTATGATTTTTTTCCTTTTTGTTAGCTTATTCCAAATGTAAAAGTGACTATTATATTTTATGTAATTAATATCATCATCCTATTTTTCCATATTGTATGCTATTTTATGTCCATGAGTTGGTCCTCTGTCTTTTTGTGGTTTCTCCCTTTCAAACCACACAAACGTGGCAGTGTCATTCAGTCCATCACTTTGGTCCAGATGTGAAATATCTCCTCAACTATTCCATGAATTGCCATGGAATTTTGTATGGGCATTTGTGGTCCTCAGAGGATGAACCCTAACAACCACGGTGATCTCCTAACTTTTCCTGATGTGCCACCATGAGGATGATGCATGTGGTTTTCAATGAAATGTCTTGACTACTGACTAACTATTGGTAACAGGGAAACTGGGTTACAGTGTGGACACAAGCCTTCTTGCTCAATGCAGATTAATGTTGCAATTTCCTGCAGTGATGCGCAACAATGTGTATTAAACTGCATTTATTTTTCATCACCAGTGTTATTGTCAGCAATAAGGGATGCCCATGTTCCTTTTATGATAGCTGGCCGAACCGCAGCTGAAATATACTGTCACAGGCGAGTCACAGTCCCTCAACTTAATAATAGTATTCCCAGGGATCCCACCGCGACAAAACAATACACAAGCAATAATAAGGATGCGTTTAAATACAGAGATCATGGAGGCAGCTTCCTGCCTGTTTCTTTCATTCAGCTGTCATTAGCCAGGGCCTGGATAACAGTCTCTGCTCTGTCCTGTCCCCATGTGTGATGTGGTGGAGGGGTCAGTCCAACCTGTCCCCCCCTCAGATGGCCTCAGACAACAGGATGTTATTGAGGAACCAGCCGAGGGAAATTACAGCGCGTGCGGAAGACGGATGTGATTGGTGCGCAAATTATAGGAAATGCTAAATGCATTTGTCATCACGCATGTGCAGCATGTGTTCCCCGCTAAAAGGTAAAGTTGGGTCTTGTTTGAGGCTGTGCCAGTTTCGCTCATGCCTGGGGTTGAGGCAAAACACAGTGACTAATATCACGTGTTGATTGCTGACAAAAGAGCAGCCATTAATTTTAATTTGAGCTGTGGAAACAAGTCCAGCGATGTCCACGTGGTGACCTCATCTAATAAGCTTCTGTCAGCATCTATTCAGACGTACAGTCACGATTTCTTTCACCAGAAAAAAACAGACAAGAAGAGCCACAATAAGACCAAGTCAATCAGCCTGAGGAGAAGCAAACTTTGTCAGTGTTTGTACTGATCATGTTGAAAAAGTAAAGAGAGCACTTAGAGTTACCTAAAGCCAATGTGGTGAAAGAGCCGAGGATAAAAGGACAGTGTTACAAAGACACAACTTTCAGGTGTAGAGTCCTTGATTGCTGTGGCATATTTACATTGACAGTCAACTAAGTAATTCAACCAAAAAGAAATGCTGATGTCATAGTCTGAAAATAGATCTCTATCTTCCCGTCAAAGCGATTTGCATCTCTGCTCTAGCACTGTGTTTTCCTCCTTGTCAAACTTGTCAGTGCACTACGCCCTCCAATCCCAAGTCTGTCTGCAGACTGACAGTCACATTTCTAGACAGACACAGTCTCATCGCAGACATCTGGGGATACTTTCCTGTCTTAATTAGTTAGATGAGAGCATGCTAAGCGGGGATGAAAAAAGCTGAGGCCTAATGACACTTTGACGGCACTTGCAGAAGTGGTTTGTAATCACTGAGGTTAAAGTCCACACTGACTGGTAAAACAGGGCTGAAATAACTCAAGTTTCCCCCTCCCTTATCATTACACAAACACACACCACCAATATGTGTCCATCATCTCTACACATCTCCTCTCTTCATGTCCTTTTCTCGGTTTTGCCTTTGAACCTCACCTGCTTTGTTTTCTGGGTTTGTAAAAGAAAAAAAATAAAAGGAGGAGGAGGAGGAGGAAGCAGGGGGAGAAAATGAAGGTATCGCTTGCGTGCAGACGGATATTACCCTTTTAAAAGCAAAACAAATATGTGTGTGTGTGTGTGTGTGCCCTGTAATTTCGCTGTTGACATGTGCACTTACAGTGGGGATCTGGGACCCTGGTAATGACTGGGGCAGGTAACACTGGAGACAGGTGGAGGACAGTGCTGTCTGACTGGTCCTAAAGGACAAGTGTGTGGTGTGTGTATCTGTACGTGAGCGTCAGCACAGTCTGAGATATGCAGACAGACACAGTGGCACCCGGTGATGTCACTGATGTTGTCACTGAGTGGCAGTAAAGTTCCCCTTTTATGATGGACACCATTCCTGTACAGTCAGCTCGAACCATTTAAACAAACTGCATTGTCTCCCTTTTTGTGCGCTTGCTTAATCAGGAAATAAATATTGTACCAGTGCTGTCACTGACACATTATCCATGAATGCAACAAGTATATCTGAAAAAGAGTTTGACATCATGCGCTATTCGGTTTCTTGCAAAGCGTTAGATGAGATTACTGATACCAATCTTTATCTGTTCATTAAATATGAAGCTACAGCCAGGAGATGGTTAGCTTAGCATGGGAAACAGCTAGCCTGCCTCTGTCCAAATCAGAGTATCAGCACCAAAGCTAAATCTAGCAGCCTGCTAGCTGTGACTTCTCAGATTTAAGAGAGGTATCAATCTTCTCATCTAAATCTCAGCAAGAGCCCAATCACATACATGTGCAAAAATGTCTAAATATTCATTCAAGCATTTTAAGTACTCACAGAGTGAGAGTTTTCACTGGTTCAGTGTGATACTGATAGCTGTTGTATCTTCTTTTGCCATCATGATTGATGCAGCCGTACTGCTTTGTTTAACAGGCTTCACTTGATTTCTATGTTTCATAAAGGTTTGATAAAAGGCAAAAATGATATTTTTGCTCACTTGGCTGTTAATAATTTAAAAATTATCAAGGTGAAGTCCATGCCAGTATCAGTTACTGCAGTGTAAGGGATGGGCGACACTCACGCAAGGCAAGGAGGGGCACAGTAAAGAATGTGCACATACCAAATCAAACGAATACATGTGCATATTACGTCAGCTCATACGGGGGTGATATTTGGTCTTCCTGTGTGTCTTTATTTGGGATATCAGGGAGGAAGTTGTGTGTCTGCGTCTGTGTGTGAGAGCGAGCGAGAGAAAGAGAGAGTTAGGGGAAATTCTACCCTGTGCCAAAGTGTGACAGCATGGATCAGGTTCGTTTCTGTTTGTTCAGCGGCCATCCAGAAATATGGCAGGAATCTGGGAACAGCAAGCTCCCCAAGGCTGGTTGAGCTGCTCCTGGAGAGACGGACACAAACGGACAGACACACACACACACACAGAAAGAAACACATTAATTCCACAATGTATCGCAACTCAATTATTAGCAAAATCATTATGCTCAAAAATACAGTTTTCTTCAGCTGGATAAAACATCTTAAGCTCTGTGGGACACATAGGAGAGAGTGTGTGTTTGCGTTGTGAGTGAATGTGTGTGCACGTTTGTGTGCATCCTTCCCGGATGACACGTCTCAGTGTTGATCATTATTACAGTCTGCCTTAGTAATCAAGAGGAAGACAAAACAATGTGAGGAGCTTTTTAATACAGTAAGGTGTGGCTCCTGGGGGTCTGACAATTCCTGTGCTGCACAGCTGCCCACCTTAACAAGTCAGTCAGTCCTGTGCTCAGTAGGAAAACACATTTTTACTTTTTTACTCGAGGCAGATTGAAGAAAGCTGAGCTGGTAAAAAAGCAGAAAGCAAAATACTGTATGTGTTTTAAGAGCAATGATTGCACTGCTCTGTTGGGTGGACTGTTTTGCAGAGTGGGCTCTGTCCAGTGTTTACTGAAGGGCAGTTAAAAGGAATATCTCACAGTCAGAACACACAGAAATTACACCAGTGTTGGTAATCTGTTGAGTATGGCTGATAAATAGGCATGACAGAGCTGTGGGAAAAAGGAAACACTTCACTCAAGACCAAATACCCACAAAGGATGCTTTTTCAGGAGTATGATGAAATCAAAGGTCAACCACAGTAGGTTGAGTTCTCAGGGCAAGACTGTTCCAATTACCAACCATGGGTTTCAAGTAAGCTCATGCAGTTTTAAGTGGAAGTACTTTGTGTCTTTTTAATGCATGAATGTGTGTGTGCACAGACATATTCATTTAAACATATTCTAATAGCAGTACTGCACAGCACACATACAGCGCGTGCAGATGCATGTTGAGAGTGACTTCAGAGATTTGAGAGCTGAGAGTGTTCTTCATTTCAGCAAAGTCAGGAAAATCAAACAGAAACGTAACACAGCAAAAAAAAAAAAAAAAAAAAAAAAAAAAAAGGGTTTACAGTGTTGCTGTCAAACATGTTTTCAGTCAGCTGCTGTGGCTGACATTTTGTTCTTAAAGATCAAATTTCTATTCAGGGACTGATCCCAGAGCTCACAACGGAAGAATTTCACCACTTTGTGCCATGTATGGTTGAAACCCCAGGTTTATAAAACACAGGTCATTGGCGGCAGGGAGCAGGGGCAGTGGATGACTGGAGAGAGGCCACAGAGGCCAAAGATGACCTTTGTCCCTACTGAGGTTCTGCACTTGAACTATGTGGTGGCTAATGTGATTTTTAAAAAACTCCATCCACTGAGGAAGAACATGAGAGTTGAATGCTCCAGAAAATCTACTGTTTCCATGGTCACCAATGATCAGAATCAGAAAAACGTTATTGTCCATCACAAGCCGATGTACATTTGTCTTGGGTGTGGGTCTTGGACATGGCTCACACAGTACACATATTAATAAAAACATACACAGGATGTAAAAAATGTCTTCTTATGTAACAATAATGGTTTAAAAAAAACAAACACAACTTGACAGTAAAAAAGCAGGTGTTTTTGTCCGTACCTGTACAGAGGCATGCATGTGTCCTCGCTTTATCGTCAGCGTCGAACATCATCTATCATTAACAGGTTACAGACATCTACACAGAGGGTCAGCTGCGTACAGTGATAGCGTTTGCTCCTCATCTCTGTGGGTGGTTTCGTCAGGATTTGAAAAGACATCTGTTGTGAAGCGCAGTAGCATTCCTCTTTGCCCTGAAACTATGATCCTGTCAACAGGAGATCATCCACCGGCTGAAGAGAGACAGTTGGTGGAATAGGTGGGTGGGTGGAGGAGACGGTGGTGGCGGTGCAGTGCTGACATTTATTCACACTCACACCTGAAATGGAAAACAGGAAGGAGAAAAAAGATGGAGAAAAACAAGTTATGGCAGAGTTTTTTTTCCGTTCAAAACATATTCATCAAGTGTATCAAATGCATGTATGTGTGAGTGACTTCTCAAGCACAAGCTGAATAGAGTACAGATTAATGCAAGGTAAAAGGAAATCACTTAAAGTAACACGAAATGGACGGGGAGGGGTGACAAGGCTGACAGGCTGATAACAGCGCAGCATGGCGGGGAAAAAAGTGAGTGTGACATGGACGAGAGTGGGGGGCTGCGGCCATGCAACGATTGTGATAGAATGCGAAATATTTCTCCTTGAGTCGGCCATAAAACTTGAAGAAAAGGCCGCGTCAAACACGTCAGCTGTAAAGGGTTATAAAAGGGGCTCAGCCTCAGCCATCTCTGCCTAAGATCATTGTCCTCATCCTCAGGGAGGTGACAGGGAAGGAGTGGCTGCCTTTAGTCCCCGCTGCGAGAAATGACCCTAGGCAGGTAGGGACTCTAGCATGGACATTACAGAGCTAAAGCTACCAATGACATTTACAGAGGCCCCAAAGGCACTTACTAAAGCCTGTGTGCAAGCAGCTCTCTGTGGCTAGACATGGACATTCACTGATAAGCACTTTGCAGGTAACCGTACTATAAAAGTACAAATTTTCTTTTCCTTCAAAGTTTTTTTTAAAGGGTCAGTCTTACCTACCTCTAGTGCTGCCTAGCCATAAGACTGCCTTTTATCTCTCATCCAAAACAATGGACTTTTTTGCGATAATCACAGACTTGAAAAATTACATTTAAAAGAACTGACAGCAACATCTTTTTTCGAGACACAGCAAAACACATTTCTCTGAATAATCCCCAGAACACACAATGAATAATTTTCTTAGGGCCTTTTTTTTTTTTGTGTGTGAGAAACTTTTCCAACAAAAACTTTTCATTGTGAGGTCTGCAGATTAAACACCAGAGTCTGCAGGATATTGTTTCAGGAAAGAAATGTTGTTAGCACTGCAGGAAATCCAATTTACCGCCATGGCACTGCAGTGGAGGCCAGGAAACTCAGAGGCAGATAACGCCAAAACCTGGATAAATAAAACCAAAACTGGATGGATAGGAGTAGGAGTAAGCCTAATAGGATTTAAGCAGCTCTTGAAGTGAGACCATGTCGCTTTTGAAACAAGAAACAGCAAATATATTCTCTTACAAATAAAAAGTTGAATTCAGAGGCAATAAAATGTGCCCTTGCTCCTTTTGGTACGCTGAAGTGTTTTGTTGCTACAGACTTATTTGGTCTGGTACGACTTGTAGCTTGTGGCGGCTATGGTTAGCTAATGTTAGCAAACTGTGGATAGACACTATTGTGCAATTTACATTACATTAAAAAAATGCAACTCCTCTCTTCTTCTACTCTTCTACTCTAATCACTCTGTTCAGACACAGAGTGAATTTCTCTTAGAGGCAGCTCGATTGGAAACTAAGTTAATGTAAACATGCAATTAGATACAAATTTGCTACACTACTTCAAAATTTGTTAACCTCAGCTAAAAATTCACACATATCCTGGAAATGAGAGGGAAAAGGAGAGCGACCAAAGCAAAAATAACAGTAAGAAACAGAGTGTCTGGTGAGTTCTGAGTTCAGTCAGAGGCTGAGCTGCGCACAAAGTCATACTCCCACAGATATGGTTGGTGCATCTGCAACATACGTTGGGTTTTTCAGGGAAAACTCACTTCGCTTTTATTGTGAGACTGTAATTTCCACACGTGGCCTCAGCGGCCCCCGCTCAGCAAAAGTTGATTGTGTACGACCTGCACTGCATGACACCTTTCTCCTCTGCCACGTTTTAGAATGGAAAAAAAAAAAAAAAAACTCAAAACAATCTCAATTTCAAAACGTCTCAGCATTGCTGTTGGTGTCAGGCAGTGAGCTTGTTCTTCCTGTGCTACCTGCATGTAAATTATACTTTGTTACACTTCTTGTTGAGTGTTAATCTTCATATCTCCATAAGCCTGTTCATTGTCCCGTCATTCTAAGACGTCATGTCAAATATCACGTAGTTCAAGCCAACTTCCAATTAACCACAGAGGTATATATGCCCACACACACAAAAAAAATCTCCCACACATAACCAAAGTTCAGAATGGAATCTCAACCCAGAGGCCTCCATGCCACTCATATAAAAAGTTCACACTGTCATTATGTGAATTACTCACACAGTGCGTATGGGTAATAGATGTAGTGAAGAGAAGGTTCAAATAGAGAGGCATTAGCGAGGAAGAGGAGGAGGTGAAGGAGCAGGAGAATGAACGCTGAATGGAAGGTGATGAATGAAATGACTAAAGGCAAAGAGAGAAACAGCGAGAGAGAAGTGGATTTTAAATTATATGGTGGCTCATGTCAGCAGCTGTAATTAGTAGCTTGGTCAGGTGTGGTGAGCGGGACAGGAAGCACAAGGAGAAGGACAAAACACCACGGAGACGAAGGCGAGTCTATGAGGAACAGAATCTGCTTGACAGTGCAATGTGAACTTCCCCCAAAGCATAGAAAGTGAATGAGATCAGAGTGCATGACAAATGCACCTATGAATGGAAATAAGCTTGCATAAGACATGCATAAAAGGCTGTTGTTCACAGCATGTCGTGTGTCAAGTGCGTGGATGATGGGTCTGAAAATTCAGACAATTCTTAAGCCGGCTGGCGGCCTGTCAAGTCAAATGTTGCCTTTACAGAAAAAAGAACAAGGGGAGAGCAGAGTGGGGTGAAAGCCAGATCAAACTTACGGCATGACACAAGTATCCACGCATTCTGGGTTGTACAGAAGTCTCCTGAGAGAGAAAACACATGATAAAAGCTTCCTGCGTGCACCAGAAAACACACCCTTAGACCTATTCCACTCATTTGTCTTTTACCAGCTCAGTTTATACATTTCAGTTTGTCTAAATTTCAGCTTATAAAGTTTCTAAGTAACAGCACAGCTTCACATTTTAATGTAAAATCATTTTTGAGCATGTAAAGATATTTTTTAAATTATTTTTTGATAAGAATAAGCACAATAATGGCTTCTTTCAATGTAAGGATGCTGCAGCAACTCATCAATTAATCATTTTGTCAATCGCTTTGAAATTTGATCAATCGTTTAAGTACTTTTCAAGCAAAAAATGTTAAAAATTGCAGATTCCAGGTTGTCAAATGTGAGAATTTGCTGCTTTTCAAGGTGTTAAATCAGTAAATATTAGTAAAATTAGTCGCAGCCCTAATTCTAACTCGAAGCTGTTGTCATCTGTATTCTACGTGACTAAGGATGACTAAGGAAGTTCTTGGTTACTTCATTTCTGTGTTTGATTAAATTCATTACATCTTCATTCCAAAGAAGATTTTTGGTGAGTTTCAAGCAATTGTATCATCACCTCTCAGCTCAGCTGTACAGCTCACAATCAACAAGTATCTGTATCACTCAGTAAACACTAACGCACAGAGTGGAAATATATCAGTCTGCAGCTGTTGAAGCGATGAGGAGCTGGATATTAAGTTTCCTCACATGCAAGACGTGTCTCAAGAAATGACTCTGAGAATTATGCCTACGTGTTAAATTCAATCCTGTCCACAAACAAGATTGCCCTATGACACATTGAATCTTTTCCAATCTCACTACACAAAAGTGATCTCATCTCCGTGCTGTGTCCTCGACTTCCGAACACAACACAGGTATGCCTTCTTCTCACCTGAGGACTGAGTGGGTAACTGTCAGAAAATGAAGATGTATTTGTCTGATCCGGACATAGCTGTGTGACAGCCGGTGTGTAACCCCCCCTCCCACCCCACCCGCTTTGGAGAAAGCCTCACAACCCCAGGGGCAAGACAAGTCAGTGACACACACACACACACTCACTCCTCACACACACACACAAACACTCTCCAAGGAGGAGTCATGGGGCAAAGGGGAGGAGGGGGAGGGAGCATGAGAGGAAAGGGAGTGTATCTCTCTCTCTCTCTCTCTCTCAAACACACACACACCTTCCCTCCTCCCGTTGTAAGAGGCAAAGAGAGTCACACACTCGAGTGTTCAGTTGCGCAGTCAGTCAGTCAGTCAGTCAGCCACTCAGATAGTCACACACAGGTACACAGGATACCGAGGTTGGGTGAGACGCTGAGAGAGATACAAAGAGGATAAGAGGCAGAGAAACAGCAACTGGTTGCTCATAGACTGTCAAGGTTTCAGGGAGGGTACGGACAGCCTGCCCTATGTGTGGCTCCTCTCAAGGCTTCACAGTAAGTGTGCAACATCCTTTTAAGATCATCTTACTGATACTAATGTGGGGTAGAGATTGTGCTAAATAACTCTAGATTATTTACCAGCATGGATTGGGGTTCAATTCTTCCTTTTTCAAATTATTTACCCATTTTCTTATTGCTTGAAGACACTGTCCCGCAAAATGTAATGTCAAACTCAAAGGGAAAGAGTGCTTTCTAGAGTCAACCTGTTACATGTTGTCCTGCAAGCCACAGCTGTGTGCCTGTGACTCATGTCTTGATTTTCACAATATATTTTCTGCTGTGTCACTGGGTTCGACGGTTTCGGAGTGAGTTTTCACGCTTGTGACAGTCATTCCGAGTCAGCTGTGGTGAAAAATAGGGTGAAACGTCGTCCGTAAATCTCGCTTCTCTGCACTTTTATTTGCATTTCTTTCTTTCTCTCTCTCCTCTGAAGAAGAAGTTGACATATTTTGTTTTTGTGGCACATGACGCAACATTGCATATATATGTCGGGCTACTGTGTGAATTTTAAAAGATTTCTGATTAATTAACACAATAACAAAAACATTAAGAAGGAGAATGAGAATTTACATTTAGGCTGACTGGGTAAACGTGTTTCTAGATAACTGCGCAGGTTTTAGGTTTGTGAGAAGAGTTTGGTCTCTCTTCAGAAGGGAACATAAGTCACGTGAGCGCTTACCAAATATTACCATACACAGAACTTATCTTTCACTATCTCAGAGGCAAACTGATGAGCCTTAAAAGGAAGAAGTTCTAAAAGGGCATATCTGAGCATTGTCTTTTAATCACATGCCTTCTCTCTTCCTCTCTTTCATTCTTCACTATTTCACCGTGTCATCCTATCAGTCAGGGTGCTGATTTAGTCAAGAGCGAGTTTACCTGACATCAATCTTCCCGAGGAGGGAGGAGGAAGAGGCAACGAACGACAAGACAGAAAGAAAGAGAAAGACGCTTTAGACCTGGCTGAGAGCCAAGTCCCCGGCCAGTCAGAGGAAGTCTGGTCGATTCACTGGGAGCGCTGGTTTCCTTGTGAAAGTGGTCCTGCTCTGGGGGCTGACATGCACAGGAACCTCCCTTACAGCCCGAAGGGTTGTGATTTGGAGAGTCACAGGATGCATGGGACAGCCAGGGGCAATGGGGCAGCGAGCATGAAGGTTCCACTTTGAAGTTTGTTTGTCCGGTAGTGGCGCTCAATGGGAAAGTTACATTCTCAGCCACTTCTCCTCCTCCTTAACATCCCTTGACTTTGCCGCTGCCTCCTCTGTGTCACACCTCGCTCTCAGGAATCTAATTTTAACTCCATTCAAAACTCAGCTTCCCCTGTTGTTTGTATTGTTTGCGTTTTTTCCCACTTAAATTGTGACATAAAAGCAAAAGGTAAAAAAAGGGAAAATGGTGTCTGTGGTTAACAATTAGATGTCACACCCATGGCCACAATTTCCCCACTTAATGTCTCCATCTTTTTCTCTAGGCCTCCTCTCAGTGCACCACAGCCATGTTAACCTCAGAGAGCTCACTGCACGGCACGGGGGTCGTCACTGCGACGATGATGGAGACACAGGATGTGGACATGACATCGTGGAGAGAGGCAGACTTTGAGGAGAGGTGCACTTACATTGTGAAGGACCAACCTCTGGAGCAAGAGTCTGAAAGCCACGGGAGGACACGAGCAGAGAGATCCTTACCCAGGAACCTATCCCTAAAGCGCCGCCACCACTCAACAGAGGTACGCAGGAATTTTTTTTTGAAAAACGATGCAGAAAAATAATCAAATCTATGTATAAGTCATATATCTAAGCGGTATGTAAGCATGCACTGCAGCTGCTTTATGTTTTGTGTTACTGCCGTCTCCTTGCGTCACTCCAACTTCCTTCCATGCGCTCATCCATCCTCAGGCGGGAAGTACTTGACATGTTGTTGTCTAATTTCAGCCTTTCCTCTTTGCTGTGTATGTGTTGAGGCAAAAACAGGGACAATAGCCAAGCCCCCTCAACACACCGCCTGAGGTCTCTATGATTAGTAGCTACCTTAGATTCTCAACCCACCCCAGCCACCTCCCTCTCCCAACCCCACCTTTGTCCCAGCACGCAATTACACCGTAAAGCAAAAACTCAGCCGCTGGGACCCACCTTACGGATAACACCAGGAGGGAAGTCTTAAGCATGTGGAAGTTACAGAGGCGAATAGCTTAACTGGACTGACAAGGGACAGGAAATCACTGATGAGATGAGTGGTGGTAAATGCATGATAAAAGATTAACCATTAACCATGAAAAGGAAACTGTTTCCTGATGCGAGATTAGGGTTTAGTGTCTGCAGAGGAAAGATTGCAATCAGGGCGAGATAAGAGGACGTCACCCCGGCGTCTGCGGCAGAATACTTGCGCTACCACTTGACCTTCTGCTGAGGTTTGTCTGGAGTCTGGTTAACACCAAAGAACAGGATAGGTTACTGTAATCTCTGACACTGGGGCATCTCAAATGGAGCCGTCACACAAGGCCAATGAGAGGAAGACTAAAACTAGCAGAATAAGCTGGAGATGAACTGTATGGCGAACCATGTAGATCCAGCTACATACACCATGCCAGTGTTGCTGAGATGAAAGAGAGAATACATTACCATTGCTTTAGGGGGGATTTGAACACAGAGCTCAGGGTGCAGTTGACTGGTCGGGGTGTGTCCCTGTGACACCTTATCCTCTCTTCCCCACCCTGGAGGCTTGAGACAGAGGGGTGAGTTTCACACCTGCAGGTAGCAGAACAAGAGTAGTGGTGAAATTTTAATATGGTAGAGAAACTAAAGATAACTTGGGTGATTGGCTCATGAAATATTCAGCATGTGAAGGGAGGAGGGCATTCTGTCACAGTCCTGCAAAATTCTCATTTTGTGTATAATAATAATAGGAGCTAATTGCTTGATTGCTTATTTCCTTTTTCTGGATTCATTCTCAAGGCACAATTTTCCGGTGAACTGACCCCGATGCTTTTGGTTAATCACCGAGAAACAGGCTTGGGGAACGGAGGGTCAGATAAGGAGGAACTGTATTCCCAAGAATCTCATCCCTCTAATTATGTTTTTCAACTCGAGAGTGCATCCGGCCGCTTGCTCAGGCCTCCAATTTGTGAAGTGCTCCGTTTGATGACTCTGTGTCCTCACTGTCAAACAGGTGCTCGGAGTGACGAGTAAGGAGCTGATTCCTAAGGGGACGCGTTTTGGCCCTCTGGTGGGGGAGAGCTACACCAACGAAATACTGAAGACAGACGCTGACAGGAAGTACTTCTGGAGGGTAAGTGAGCTGCATGTGAGTCTCGGGATTTGTGTGCTTGCATGTGAAATTTGTCTGTCTGTGTTTCACAACTGTTCACATCCTGTATCTCCATCTGGAGATGTTGCTGTGGCTGTGGTGTGGCACGAGTGAACATTTGTGGTCAACGTTTGACATCCTGTGAAAATATGACTCTATGTTTGACAGTGCTTATGTGTCTTTAAATGTCATTAGATTAAATGGATTTAAAAGTGCACGCAGCAGATGCATGCATGTTTGCCAGCTCTATGCATGGCTGCCTGAGGTCACACACACTCTCACACACACGCAAGCACAGCTGTTTGGTTTCAGTGACGCAGCGGTTCTCCTCTATCTCCGCTTCTCTCGGCAGTGGTATCACTGCCAGTAAATACACCATACACATGTCCGCGCTTCTCCAGACTCACACACTCTCACACTGACTAAGCGAGGAAGTGGCTTTGAGCCTGAGAACTGCTATGTTACAAATCAGCAGCATCAGGACATCTTCCATTACACACAGGCGCCTGTGTAATTCTACAGTTTAGAGTCAGCAACCTTAAAATCATGCAACCCCAACCAAAACTTGCAACAGCCATAACACAGACGATCTGTTAACATTACAGCCATGACTCAAGCGCCACCACAGCTTCAAAGGGCAGATAGTGTAGAGATCTTCTCAGAGGGAGTGATAACTCTTTAAATGAGCTGATCAGCATTTGCTCAGATGTAGTGATGTTTGGTGAGAGTGGTAGTGAGCAAGACAGTATACCCAATACTACAAGACAGTCATACAGTGAAGCTCATATTTAGTGTTGCTTTCATAACTCTAGATGACTTATGTACCACAAGAAGGCAGACAGTGCCCACCTCAGCTGAAAGAACACACAGTATTTACCATAAAGGCGTCAAGAAACCTGTGACATCATGGTTTCGGATTCAGAGCGTGTCACAGTCTCGATTTTTCATCATCAACTGAATTATCTCTCATTTTGTTATCTCTGCTGTAGGTCTTCTTGGAGGGGCGCTTACACCACATCCTGGACGGACTGAACGAGGAGAGGAGCAACTGGATGCGCTACGTCAACCCGGCCTGCACCATTGAGGAGCAGAACCTGGTGGCATGCCAGAGTGGCCTGGGTATCTACTTCTACACAATCAAAGCGTTGCAGCCAGGCCAGGAGCTGCTGGTGTGGTACTGCCCCGAATTCGCCCGGCGCTGTAACTACCCTCCCCTGGGCCAACTGGCTATTGACAGTATTGGTAAGTGTGTACGCAGTGGTAGTATCTGTTTTACGGAGGTGTAAGGACTGAAGTGTCACTGCAGTTAACAGAAACCATCCCTTCGCCCACGCTTTGAGACATATCTGGTGAGCGTCGTCATTGTGGAGTAAGGCTCCCGATCAAAGCGCCGGCCGACTGACACACTCTTTGTGTGGGTGTTTAAGAAGTTACTCAGTCACACCCACAGCCCCTTTTGTTAAAGCATGACACAAAGGAGGAGAGTAGAGTCCTGAAAGCAGAGAGGACCGGTCTCCAGGTGTAGCCATAGTACCGGAGTAAGATGAGACCAATTTCAGGACTTTAGGCAATGTTTCAGTTTCCTTTTTTTTTTTCTTTTTTCTTTTTTCACTCCGCACAGAAACACAGCTGGCAGCTCATTCACAAACAAAACATTTGGCTTTCATTCACAAACACAAAGAGTGTGCATGCTTTAGCAGAGAGGCAGCATATGCACACGCGCGCACACACACACACACACACACACACCACACACACACACACACACACACACACCCAAAATACTCACACACAAGAAGCTGCCTTGGGTGCTGACAGCATTCTGGCACGAGTCCCCTTATTTATTTGGCTCTTAAGGAAGGAAGAGAGGTAGGAAGCGCTCCAATGACTACTTGAACTTCCTGACAAGGCAACCCGCTGACAGACTGATACCTTTCTGAGTGTCGGCTGTTTGTTTGCTGAGAAGCTGGCCCCTCAGGAGAGAGAGGTGGGGGAGGGGGGAGGGGAAGGGTAACACAGGGGAGCACACAGTAGATAAGGGTCCCTGTGTGTTTGTGTGGGCTGATGCTAATTGTGTCCAAGAGTAGGTGAAGTGTACATGGATACTTAGTTCTGTATTTTGCCTTCCTCTGTTTGTCATTTTACATCTTTCGTCTATTCTAAGTCTCTCCTTGTGACTTCCTGTGTATAACATGGAAGTGCATAGGATTCAGTGGAAAATAAATATTTTTTATAGGTTAGTGGATGTGGTGGGTGTACATTTTCCACTCCATTAAGCATCTTTTAGGATTATTTATGTCATCAGTCACTCTTAAATGAAAGTTGCTGTTTATCCTGTGTATATCCTGTCCTACTTGAGATAGAAAATACACACAACTTGACCAGTCCTCTGCTGCACTGAATCCTGTTTTCTATGCTATCTGTGTCCTGATCAGACGCCTATTGTTTCAATTCTGGTGTCCTGTTTCATTGGGTGCCAGGAAGAAGTCTGTGAGACAGGCACATACACACCTGATAGTAACACACATGGCTATCTTCTAATCTTTAAAGCATAAAGCAACTGGTTGGACTAGAGTAGTTTCCTTTGAAAGCAAAGATGTGTGGTGATTTCAACAAGAGACTCGTGTGCACGATCACAACAGTGTCATGGGTGTATGCGTCACTGAGGTGAATGACAATGCTGTCATGCCTACTGTATGTCTAAAAATTATTTCGCCTGTTTCTGATGTCATTTTTCCATTGTTTGCTTGTCTCACAGAACAGAGTCAAGCTCAGGAGAAAACGACGGGGAAAAGAGGACACAGCGTCTCAGAAATCCTCCGAGACGAGCCCCCTAGATCCCTGACTACCTGCCCCAGCCCTTTGTCTCGGACCAACCTCTCAGCGGTTTTGCCCCTGTGTCCTCGTGTTGTCTACCCAATCCAGCCGGACTCTGAATCTATCCACAGATATGCGCCTCTGCCACCCATGCCGTCCTGCAGCCCCCCAGCTGCCAAGAGGCCAGCTCTAAGTCGTCCTGTCCCCTCTATTTTGCACTTCAGCTATCAGCATGGTCAAGCCCCTGTTATATCCAAACTTTACCAAGAGCCCACTGTGCCTGATCGAGTTCATCCTGCTCTGAAGCACGCTCCCTACTATCTGCCTCACTACTCACTTGGCCTTAACAACATTCTACCTCATTCCTACCCTTTTTACAGTGATCGACTGAAACCTCACGTAACACTCTCGTCTCATTTACTGCCTTTTGACAGCTATACACACCTCCTCCATCCTCTAGCCAACGGACACAAAGACTTGACACTTGCACTATCCAGTACCAAACAAGACCTCATTCCTTCACCAACTGGTGAACACAAAGACAAGGACCTCACATCCAGTCGGACAAACTACCTCAGGATCACGTCAGGTCACCTCAGAGATTTCAAACACTCTTCTCCCGGCAGTGTCCACGCAGACCTCGCTATGCCTGCCACATCCAGCGCCTCATCCATGGTCACCTCGCTCAGTGGGGCGTTGCCCTGTCTTGCGCCCGGAGGATGCTCACCACCAGTGGGCATGGCTGTCTCCTCGGACTGCCTCCCCTCCAAACCCACCTCCTGCTACTCAGAGCAACACTGAGGACGCAATTGACCTCAGGAAGACCAAACGAGGAGGGCACATCATTGGCTACAAGACTCTGTCTTACCCGCTCACCAGGCAGAATGGAAAAATCCGGTATGAATGCAATGTCTGCGGCAAAGTCTTTGGGCAGCTGTCCAACCTCAAGGTTAGCTCCTCTTCATTATAATAAGCAGTGAGAAAATTGACCAGAATTAACCAGCCACCGTGGTTTCTTTAGTTAACATAAATAACTTAGACAAACATAAATACTCATCTCTGACATGTTGTTCTCAGGTCCATCTGCGAGTACACAGCGGAGAGCGTCCTTTCAGGTGTCAGACCTGCAACAAGAACTTCACCCAGCTGGCCCACCTGCAGAAACACTACCTGGTTCACACAGGAGAGAAACCACATGAATGCAAGGTATGGCTACAGCTGTTAAAGAGATAGTTGGACATTAGCTTCTTGCTACGTGTTGGCTAAAAGCATTTATCCCACTCTCATGTCTGTATGGTAAATATGTAGCTGGAATTAGCAGCCAGTTAGCTTAGCTTAGCATAAAGATTGCAAAATTGGTATTTGACAGAAATATAAGTTTACAAAGTTTTAAAAAAATCATTTTCTGCTGTTTCTGTCTTGACACAGGTGTGCCATAAACGGTTCAGTAGCACTAGTAACTTGAAGACCCACCAGAGGCTACACTCAGGTGAGAGGCCATACCAGTGCAAGCTCTGCCCAGCCCGCTTCACTCAGTTCGTCCACCTCAAGCTCCACAAACGCCTCCACACTGGGGAACGACCTCACCGGTGTCCCCGCTGCCCTTGCGCTTATCTCCACTACTGCAGCCTCCGGGTGCACCTCCAAGGCTTCTGTCCTCTCTCCCCCTCTGCCTCCCGCAGACACACGCCGGAGGAGCTGCACCGAGTCAACTCCTGAGATCGAGAGGTTTGACATGAGCGAGGCGGCGGAGCAGCTGGAGGCCATGGCCGCAGAGGCCGGGATGGACAAGGGGAGTGTTTTTGACCTAATACAGAAGATGGAGACTCACACCTCAGGCCAACAGGATGGTGCTAGAGGGGAGGCTGAGCTGCGTGTCTGCAAATCAGCAAAGGATTGTTCTGGTGTTCAGCTACATCATGGCAGCCCTCTACCTCTGCATCCAACCAGCATCAAGCTGGAGTCAAGCTGCATATCAGAGCCCTAAGACAGCCTTGCTAATCCAGCCATATAATCCTTACAGGTCAACTCAGCAGCTGTCTGTTACTGCCCTATTTGAAGTAAAGCCTTATCTCAATCATGGATTGCCTAGCCTATACTCTACAGAGACTGTTGCATGTGAAGAATCAAGACTTTACCAGCATGGCATGCGACACATGGACTTGGTTGATTTAATGTATACATCTTTCTTAATTTATTCTGTTGCTAATATGAATCTAAATATATAAAAACACAGATTTGTGACTTTTTCTGTAATTTGTTTTGTATCTCTTCATGGAACAACTAAATATGTGATTATGCATAAACAAAATTTGTTTTTTATTTGTGGTTTCACTGTGTGAACACAGAATTTTTCTGTTTGCGTATGTGTGGGTATTTATGTCTAGTAATTAAAGTAACAATTACTGTAGAGGCATGACTTTGCAGTGTAAGTGAGCTAAGTGCTAAGGTAATCACATGGAGGAAACCTTACTGTTTGTGTGTTGCATATACATACTTGCCTTTGTGTGAGCGGACTGTGCTAATGTGGGGAGTCTATGACGTACATAAACATCCTGTTATGAGTCTCAGGATACTCTCCGCAGCCAAGTGTGAACCCTTCACCCTGGAAAAAAACCCAAAACAACACTCATGACAACATTAGCTTCACTATCAATAAGATAGAGCAGCTAAATTGGTACACACTTCCATATTCTGGTTTCAGAATTAATCAGTTGACAGACAATAAACCCACAGCAGATGACTGTACAGTTTATTCTGAGATATAAAAACAGATGCTAGATTACTTCTCTGTAGCACTTCTCCAAACAAAACCACAAGCTGACTATAAAAGTATAAAACTGGCATTTGACTAGATTGTATCTTAGAAAAAAAATTGTGCACACAAAGAAAGACTCTCTGTGCACTGCTCTCATTCTGCGATCCTCACATTGCAACTTAAAAGGGTGTCAGGTGGTCTAGTGTTTAAAAGCCTATCCACAGCTTACAACATACAGAGCATGCATCATGAATGCCGAAGACACGCTCACTCCTGATCGGGTCACAGGGCAGGGCGCCTAACAGCTGCTCTGAAGCCAACTCTTTTGCTACCCTGCAAGAAAAGCAATAGAGGGAGAATATCTCAACAGCTATCAAAAAAAAAAAGACTATCATTCCCTCTGTTTACAGGGCTAATTCTTGAGAAAAGACCCTGACCTGTGACCTCTCTGTATGGGATCAATATCAAGCATCTTGTCTGTAATTAGGACATAAGATATCTACAATGAAACAGAAGGACATTTATGATTTAAATAAGTGGTAAAAGGTGGAGAAGAGATTATGTTTCCTAGGTGGAGGGGAGGTGAGCTGTGTACAGCTGACAGTAGCAGCGGACGGTCAGCAAAACGATGCCCCTTTAACACCGCGCGGTGACGTCACATATTTTTGACGGGGGGGCAGGCAGCGGGAGAAGAAGAAGGAGGAGGAGAGGAAGAAGGGAGCGGATGCACCCAGGGTGAAGGATGCCCGGGACAACAATGTCACCAGTTCATTCTCTCTCCCGTCTGTCCGTGTCATGATAAGCGCTGCTGGGGCGGTAGCCCGCATGATGCCGTCGGCGGCGCGGCGGCGGAGGAGCGGCTGCTGGATAGCATGGTGCCAGGCGGTGCTGCTCGGCGCGTCGGCGCTGGTTATCGTGGCCGAACGGAGCGCTCGTAAGTGGGCATAGAATTCCCCAGCGCCTCGCTTCCTATTCTGCTAATGCACGCGCTGATACCGAAGCTGCCTGAGGAAAAACAGTGAATGGGGGGGGGGGGGTTGTTTTGTTTGTGTGCGGGATATTTTTCGTCGGCTGTAATGAATGAAAAATGCTGTTGCTCAGCCATGATGCTTCGTGCTGGAGCTCTTCCAACAGCAGCCGTGATTCAGGTTAGAAACACAATTTAAATGGTGATGCTGTATCACAACCATGACTACTGAATTGGCAAACCCAGCATTTAAAAAAAAAATACATAGAAATGCATTGGTTAGCCCGGTGAGGTTGGTCAGACTGGGGGCACAGGACGTCCAAGGGGTCAAAACACAGGGTCATACAAATGAAAGATTATCACATTTAACCATTAATCTTAATGAATCATTAGCCAGTAAAGGTCTGCCCTTGATACCTGTAGGGATATACTCAACCTTTACATTTCTCTCTCTCCTACAGCCCCAAAACACATTATTATTATAATATCAGATTGCCATTATTATTATTATTATTATTGATGTTGTTGTTATTATTATTATTACTATTTAAGTATACCAATTAATGCACATCTGGAGTCTGTGCTGAGAGCACCTTGCAGCACTGGGTGATGATTCCCTGACTAAGCAGATCAATTGGGCAAGGGCAGGACACAACAGGAAGAGAGGTGACTGGATGTGTACAAGGTGTGACTTTGTCTTCAGCAGATATACCATTCCCAGCTGATAAAAATACACACTGCTGCAATGGACTCTGGAATTAGCCTGTTACAGAAATATTAGGTGTTAGTTAAAACAATCAATACAGTGGATGCACTCTTGCACCCTTGACAAGTATTCTGCAAGAGTGCAAAGAGTCAGGTTATATAACTGGAGACAAATAATTTAAGGTCGTGTTAAAGCCTGGGATCAGACTTCTTGGTGCTGTATCATCTCAGTAGAACAGCTTCCTCTTAAATTAAAGGGCAATTTGCTTGAGCTGCTCTTTAATTTCTCAAGGACTCTGCAGCTCTCAACAAATCCTCACACATATGCTAGGTTTTACCATATGAATTATTTAAAGAAAAGTAACATCCCACGTTACACGAAAACACAAAATACTTAACCAGTTTTCATCTGCATGTCTGTTCTCTGTTGTGTGTGTTCACGTGTGTTAGTGATCTACTGTATAGGGTTTTACCTTTGGAATGAGGAGACGCAGTGGGCGGGCCTCACTCTCGGCCTCTTTCTACCGGGGACGGCAGTTCAGCTGCTGAGTGTGAAATGGTACTATGATGACGGTGATGACAGGCGGTGCTACCTCTCTGTCATACACATACTTCACTTGGGCATCTTCAAAAGGTGAGATCTTTCTGACTGCACATATTATGTACAAAATATAACATTGCTTGCACATTTAGAATATGTCTTCAGGATTTCATTCACTGTGGCCTGGTAGGGAGTAAACCATCAACAAAAGCTGTCTTGTATCCTGTGATGTGAGAAAACTGGGTGACCTACTTCATTCCCATCAAAGTACACAGTAAAAAAAATTACAGTCACATCATTCTGTCATTGAAGCCTTCACCTGCTGCTTTGGTGCTTGTCTCTGGCCCCCTCTCCTGGCAGGTTATGGGACTGTATGAGGTGTGTGCTGCGCATGCAGGGCTCGGTGGCCGAGCTCGGGGCTGCCGTCATGCAGCAGGCAGATGTTGCTGCCCTTTGGCTGCTGGAGGCCCTCGTCCTCACGCTGCCTCAGAGCCTGCTGCAGGCATATGTCGTGGTGTCCACTGATGTGGGCATCATGTCACCAGGTAAACCTGCCTCTGCTTCAGTGGCTCTACATGATGTTTGGGACATGTTTTAGGAGGAAATGTCTTTTCATTCATTTCTTCCTCCTGTTTTTATCTCCAGTGGCTTACTGCTGTGGTCTGTGTGTGCTGTCTATTTCCTGGGCCCTGGTGCTGTACAGCAGAGCCTGCTGTCTGATCCGACCGGGCCACCTGGCAATGCCTCCGGCAGCCCTGCTGTGCCAGCTGGTGTGGAGGGCAGGCATGCTGGGCGCCAGGGTGACCTGCCTCATGTTCTTTGCCAGGGTCTTTAACTGGTGGGTCTGTGGAGTAGCAGGTGAGCAGCAACCTCCATGTACACTGTTGTGTATCTAACACGTCTGACGCCTTTGAAAGGAGGAGAAAGGTTGCAATGAAATAATAATCATTTCAGTACAGTAACCGTATGCAGATCAAGGCACAAGGGCCTCAATGACTAATCCAGACAGAGATTCTTATGTTCCACATGAGCCAGAATTTAATTAATAAAAGACATCTGATTTTTAGTCATTAATATTTGAGTTCACAAATGATGTAATCATCCTCAGAGTGATGCAACATGTCCTCTTGATCCACTCTCTCACATGCCCCTCTGCATCAGCTTGACACACTGTATATGGATCCTCTATTTTGCACTTGCACCCTCTTTTCTTCTTCTATTTTTACGTCGACCTCCAGGTTTCCACTGGCTCACGGCCTCCTTCTGGCTGGTATCACAGCAACCAGACATCTGCACCGGCCCCTGGTGTTGGCGTGCCTTTAACGGCGTCATGGGGCTGGTCCATGTCTTCCTCTTCCTCAACGTCAAAGACGGACCGTCGCGCTTCCGCATGGCCAGCTTTTACGCAGTAAGACGTGACTTGCTGTTTTTTTCTCGTGGCAGCAGTCACACACACACACGTATACGCACATACGCAGATAATTTGCATTGTCACCCCCCCCGCTGCCCGGTGTCCTTAGCTTACAGTGACGTAAAGCTGTCTGCAGATGACTGATGATGTGACCTTCTCTCCTCTCTCTCCAGTTCATGCTCGTAGAGAACGCCACTCTGCTGCTGGCTGCATCCGACTTCCTTAGCGAGGCATCATGGGACAGCATGACCCTTCCCACCACTGTACTGTGTAGCTTTCTCCTTGGTGAGTCACTCTCTCTGTCTATCTGCACTTCCTTTGTTTTGGAACAGATTTGCCTCAGATGTTTTGATGTTCATCGCTTATAATTAGACTAGTGTCAAAATAATCTAGTAGTTTGCTTGGTATGTGAGTAATACAGCCTCAGTGGTGATTCAAATAGGTTAAAAGTAAGTTAAAAGTGGAACAACTCAGCTATCTGTGTTGTTGCATTACATACCCATTGACTATTTCCTGTCTCTGTGACTCCCAGGTGCTACCTCTCTTGTCCTGTACTACCGGTTTCTCCATCCCAAGTCAACAGAGATCTCCCAGGGTACGAACCACAACCACATGGGCAGCACATGCATAGAACAGGGGGAGTCCTCCTTCTCTCTAGGGGACAAAAGCCTGCCAGCTCCCTCCATTCAAAACCACGGCAGCTTCTCCCTCTCAGGTGTGGCTGGTACTCTGCTGGAGCACCCGGGAACCTGCGGAGGCCGGCCGAACAGCTCCTGCCCCTGCTACCACCACCACTGGCTTTTGATCCGGCTTGCCCTCAAAACAGGAGACCTGGGGAAGATCAACAGAGCGTTATGGGGCCGGCGGAGCAGCAGCCATACTGGACATGGAGGAGTACAACCAAGAGTTTAAGAGTAACACTATCACGGCGGGGGGCAGCTGCGAGGGCGTCTCCACCTCGGAGTCTCAGGGGAAAGGCCTGGCACCGCTCTCGGACTGCAAAGACGAGTTCCAGAGCGTGAGCGAGCCCTCATCGACCGATCGCCCCGAAGAAGAGGACGACAGCCTGGAGATGGAGAGCCCGCTGGAGTCACCCGCGTCAGATTTTAAACGCAGCTCGCCAGAGGGCAAGTCTGTCTTTGGAGACAGTCCGGAGCCATATTTCTGCCCCACAGAGTCTAGTTCAACCCTGTATTTCAGTGCCGACCCTCAATCTCCCAGCAGCGCCAGTAACCCCCGTTTGGACAGGGACATAGGGGGTCTGGAACAGGGGGTTCGCCTCAACTCCATCCCTAGCGATCCAGCCCTTCACAGGGACGTCCGTGGGCTCATGGGCCGGGTTGGTCCGCGTTGCACTTCCACTCCTAAATTGGACTCTGGAGTGCTGGACTCTCCCTCCAGTGTCCCTCATCTCACAGGTCCAAGGAGGCAGCTCATCATGTCCCGAAGAGACGAGGACGATAACTTCTAGCTTTCTCATAACACAATCAGGGAAAGAGTAACAGCAGCTTATCCAACAGTAAAGGAGTACACCAGCTTTTTGGAAGGCTGCTTTTTCATCTTTTGCAGTGTGGTAGGATGAAAAGGCTGGCAGATATTTCACCTCTGTATGCCTAAATATTTAGCACACTGTGGGGCATAGCATATGCAACAATTTTGGGATCATGCTAAGCTAGCCCGCTTTCTTCTCAAAACATAACTACTATTTTCTAAAAGCATCGCTTTGCTCAAATGCTGGACACACAGTGGTGAAACCTTAAACAATGTTTTCAGACATCAAGAAGATAATTTAAATAGCTAGTTAGCCACAAGAGTGGTGTACGGAGCTCAGACACACCTTCTACCTGACGTTAAACAAACAAACAATTTTTTTTTTCATTCTTGTGGCAGCAGTTACTGTCAAGCCTCAATAAATATTCTGTGCAACAACATGAACACTGGTTCTGCCAGGTTGTAATTATATGTTAAGGAAGTAGCCATGAGTTATATCAATAAACATCATTAGAAATATGCAGCTGCTTTATGATCCCGGACAGAAGATTGTCTCTATATTACATACAGAAACTGCTGTTACTCATGATAATAATTGCCAGCAGTAAGGAGAATAAAGAAATTATTCCTAGATCAACAGGAGTCAGGAGTGTCTGACCTTTGAATATTAACCATCTCAGTGTGAGCCAGAGCTTTGTTGGCTTCTTGAAAGCACAAGTATCCTCTGTATCATATGTCTATTGCTGTGATTTTTTTGTTATTCCCATTAGAAGAAAAAAAAAAAAAAAGCAAAAACAAACCCCCCAGTCCCCTCAGAGATTAATATACTGTATTTTTTGTATAATCATGTTGACTGGCATTGCTTTGAGCAGGGCTAGTATGTCAGCCTGGCAAAACTGTGTTTGATGTTTAAACTTTATTTACATGTTGACCATGTATTTGCTGAAATGTTTTTGGAATTTACAGTATGTTGGGTGGAAAAAAAATTATGTCTCAGGCACTGACTTTTAATTCAAACGTCTATTGTGTAACACAATGTAAAAAGATGCTTATGAAGTACTTGTAGTGACTTTTTTATGTGCTCTTGATTGCTATTTCTAGGGGACAGATGGATTTTTTTGCTCATTACTCTTCTGTAAATGGGATGAAATCCACAAAGCAGTGAAATGAGGCTGGGTTTTCTCTTGCGCCCATGTGACTGCCTATATGACATTTTGAACTGTGAAGTGCAAGGCCACTGGTGGCTTTAAATAAGCAATAAATAGCCTACATATTGGGGTGACTGGAATATAAGTGTTTGTAATTATTTAAAAGTGTTTTCGAATTTGAGGCATAAAAGTGCGTTTTTGAATATTTGCTCTGTGATCACTCAGGTGGAAACGGTCACGCAAGACCGAACATAACATTTCGTGTAAACGGTTTCAAAGAAGGTATTTATGGCGCTCGCCCTTTAAGACGACGCGCATGCGCACATCGGTGAGAAAGTTAACTCCTGAACTTCGTAGTCAGAAAAATTCTGTTTAATAAAATAGCAGGGAAAACAGCAGCGAGTTGACATGGCATTTCGCCGAAGGAACAAGAGTTACCCTTTCTTCAGCCAGGAGTTCTTAATTCAAAACCATGCCGACATCGTCTTCAGTTTTGTGATTTTCATTTTGATTGGATTGATGTTTGAGGTGAGATGAACTCTCGTCTTTTTCTTCCCTCGTCTCACTCAGCTGTTTTAAGATGGCAAGCCCGCTGCACATTCAAAGATGCAGCTTTAGAGCGAAATGAAATCGCACTCGGGCGAAGGGCTTTTTGCTTTGTAAAGAAAAAAAAGTTTTGCTTGTTATGACTGCATCTAAACCTCGTATCTGCGTTATTTGTTCTGCGGATATGGTGGCTGCTGGCTACAGTTTTTATACGTTTAGTGAACAATGAATGTTGCTCTATTCGCAGCCAAAGTAGCTGAAACTGAGCTAGAAAGATATAGCTGAGAACAGCAGGCTTTCAACTGCAACTTTACACCTTTATTGCTAGTTTATATGTTAAAAATGGTTTCAGTGTCTTGCTGTTAATACTTAAATTCCATTCTTAAATCTGGGCACAATTGGGGGAAAAAAACTTTCTGTTGACATAGACATAGGTGACTTCTCAAAAACAATATAACGTTACCTCTTTCTTCTCCTAAATTCACCTGTTTTACCTTTTTGGCAAATGTCTCGCTCCAGTTTCCAGCAAAGAAAATCCGCTGCAACATTTTGATTCCAAAACGTTTGTCAGAAACCACATACAGCCAGATTTGGATAGGAAGTAACGCGTTTGTAGCCTTCAAATTTAAAGCCTAGCTGTTGCTAAGAAGGAGTTATAGCGCACCTGCGTCATTGGGGGTTTTATTTTGAAAATCGGCAACGGAAGTGGTATGAGTTTTCAGCGCTAGCTTGATGCTAGTAGTTAACTGCCACGTCTCAATCTCTGAGCCGCTGCTGCTGGCTGCCCCTGGGCTCAGCTGCTTTAAAGGCTGCCCATGACCTGAAGGGATTTCACCACTGACACACAGAGACTGAATTTATCAGATGTTTCATTAGCTGACAGTTTCTCATACGTGTGCATAAAGCAAGCGGACTCCCAGGCGACCGCTTGGCCATTTAGCAAAGTTTCAGTCCGGAACCCTGGTTGTGTGATCACACAGCTGGACGAGTAAAAAATAAGTAGGGGGATTTCCTACATTTTTTTTCCTCCATCGGCTCGGAAAAAGAGACTAACAGAGCTGTAGTCTGGTCTTGAATTTGAGATTTTGGTATTAAAAAGTCACATTGAGTGGCCTCGGCGCTCAAGGGATGACTGGTGACTTGTTGCACTGCAGGGACCCTTGAGGTATCTCAACAGGGATCATCTTTTTTTATCATTACATATCTGGGACTTAATCAATAATGAAAATATGTTTAAGTCTTCTAATGTCTTTTGCATATAGTAGCAAGGTAGTTCTACCTTATCATGCCTCTAAAAGTAAATGAAACATTCTGGGAAGTGAAACTCTTTGGCTGAACCGCTGACAGTTCACTGACATATGCAACCCTCAGGTAGACATTGCCTGTATTTTGAGAGGCCACAAGCCAAAAAACACTGGTTTGATGCATGTCTTTGTTGAGATGCTTGACACAAAATAATTTGAGAACCTCTGTTACAGCCTACACATCCCAGGTCGATGTCGATACAAGCCTTATCATGCAGACAGATTTTTTTTCAGCAGCACGCCATAGGGAATTCAGCTCCCAGTGGTTAATTACAATGCCGGGGTGGGGGGGTGACTGACTGACAGTATTATAAACAACATTTTGGATTCTTACACAGATACATCCTCTGCATCCTCTGCTTCTTGCATTCGGACAGGTTCACTGAAATATGCTGATTACTTGTCTAATTTCCAGGCTACAGCCAAGACGGCCATACTATTCATTCAGCCTCAGTACAATGTCACCACACTATCACCAGGTAGGAATTATTATAATTAACTCATTTTAATTCAGTGTGTGACCTATTTTTACCCATTTTGCCTCATAAGCATGCCCACAGTTTCACTTCTTCTGCTCCTGCATATTCCAGTAATAGTACTGAGGCGTGATTACAAAAACACTCACTCCAGGATGTTTAACGTAGCTCTGATTGCAAACATGCTGTGTGTATGTTGTGTGTGTGTGTGTTTGTGTTTGACCCCTCCTGTGTGTGCTTAGAGGGAGAGGTGACGTTGTACCATTACGGATGGAAGGACAGCGCCACCATCCTCTTCTATTTCTTCATCACCATCATCCTCCATGCGGTAGTGCAGGAGTATCTTCTGGATGTAAGTACCTTATCAGTGTGGCACAATATATCTGTGAATCATAAGAGATAGGCATGGGAGATGTGACAGAACACTTCTTTAACACTGTGTAAACACTGTAGCTCTCAGAGTGATATCCCCTGGCGTTCAGTAACTGTTGTACTGATTATTTTCACAAGACAGACACTGCAATTTTCTTATAATTTCTTAGAAAGAAAATGTTAATAATTTGGGACTAATTTCCAATGAAATAACTCCCATTAAAACCATATAAATATCCATCCAAGGATATGAAGATTTGGTATACTGGAACCAGGATATGAGCCGTTTCCCTCTCAAGATTTTTGCATACAGATATACTTTGTGGTGCAGTAAAAAGAGGAGGTCAAATCCTACCACATCAAAAGCATAGGGGCAGTATGAGCAGTGCACAGACTGATTTCAAGACTAAGTAAGACTGAAAATGGGGCTGACGCTGCGCCAGTGCTCTGTGGGTAAGAGTTGTGGAGACAGGAAGAGAGATGGTAGCATTTGATCCATCTGAAAGTATGAGCCCTTGTGTAATTGTTTAGAAATAGGCCAGCGAGGAGGAATGAGGTTTTATTTTAGCTCCATCACCACGGTTTCCAAAGCGTCTTGAAAGAAATACTCCATAAATAGTATCTGCTGTCTTTTCTTGTCCTTGTTATTTGTATTACTGTTTCACTTCCTTGTGCGTGACAGCCACAGAGTCAACATGCCACCCATTTCTGACTGGATCCAGCTGCGTTCACATGATCTGTTGTATTGTTCATGTTGTTCGCAGAAAGTGAACCGGCGTCTCCACCTCTCCAAGAGCAAGAATACAAAGTTTAACGAGTCAGGGTCAACTGTGTGTGTTTCACTTGGTCTCTAGCATGTGGAGTTTTTACATTCTCATAACAGTAAGTGAGATTTTACAATGATAACTCATGTTACGTAACAACCACTTGGTGCATTCACTTTCAGCAGAAAAACAAATGGATGACAGTAATGAAGCATTTCTAAGCGTTCTCTCTGATTTCCTCACACAGGAAGGATATCTCCTGCATCCCAGCAGCCTTTGGGAGAATTATCCCCATGTAAACCTCAGGTATGACCTTGCCCTGTCAGTGATACATTAACATCAAATCACTTAACAAAAGGAATATGTAGATTAGGTTTTTTCCCCATACAAAATCTGATAAACAATTGCATTTTACAACGCATCTTTATTCTTGATTAATCATTTGGTGCATAGACATTAGAAAATTGGGGAAAAGAGTTTAATATCAACTAAAATATGAAAGGTATTAAACCTATAGTTCAACACAGGGTCCTCTATAAAAATGCAGCAGCTGTCTTAAGGTCCCTACCAACTCAAGTTTATATCATCAGAACTTGTTTGAAATGAATCCGATTCCTACAGATTAATTTCCACTCAGTGAATGAACCTCAGGGCTCTCAGCTTTGGTCTGCCTCCTGTAGTTTGTATCTTATCATCACTTCCTTACATGTGTGGAAGTGGATTAAAAATAACTCATTTAATACAGTTAATTCCAGCAACTTTTTTTTTTTTTGCTTATTTTACTTGGCTCTTAACCAGATTTCTGAACTTTCTCTCCTTTGTCTAACTGTATTCCTGCTCCAGGTTTCAGGTGAAGTTTTTCTACCTCACTCAGCTGGCCTACTGGCTCCACGCCTTGCCCGAGCTCTACTTCCAGAAAGTACGCAAGGTCAGTAAGGAGGCCCTGGGAACCCGGAGGAGTTAAGGAGTGTGACTGGAAACGCAGTGTATGCGTGCTTGTGTGTGTATGTGTGTTGTTTTGTGTATGTTCTGCATGTGTATGTGAATGAGAAAGAACAAAAGGCTCCAGGATTTGGAAAGATGGTACCTTTTGCAGACAAAGGCTGTTGTTTGTTTTTTCAGGAGGAGATTTCTCGCCAGCTGCAATACATCTGCCTGTATCTGCTGCACATCTCTGCAGCCTATTTGTTAAAGTAAGCATCTGACAAACTGACCTTCTTTTTTTTTTGAAAACCTGCAAATTCAAAGTCTTGACAAGAAATATGCATGGATAGTGTGAAAAGAAATAACAACGATGAAACGTTCCAGAGTTCAAAGTGACGTGCGAACCTCCCTGAACCTGTCCGTGACCTTGACGTGTTCTCTGCTCTTCTGCTCAGTGGCTCTGCTTTACTCCTGCTGCTGTTAAAAAAATAAATAAATAAATGCCGAAATGTAATTTATCAACAGTCTATTAATGTATCATTTTTGGGGATGTTCGCCACTCTTGTGTTATTTCTTTTGTCACCTAATCCACCCTCTGCATGACTGCTTTTCTCTCCTTTCCTGTGTAGTTTGAGTCGTGTGGGTCTGGTGCTCCTCTTCCTCCAGTATTTGTCAGAGCTGGGCTTCCACATCGCCAGACTTTTCTATTTCACTGATGAGAACCATCAGAAAATGTAAGTAACCTCACTGAGTTTAATGTTTTTTCCTTGTTTTGACTTTTGACAATTTCTCCTGTCTGTTTTCTTCCCCTCTCTAATCCACTGTGTCACATGTTTTCAATGTTTTTCACCTTTTACAGTACATTTTACTGCTGCCTTGTTTTGTCGATTGCCTCAGCACCTTCTTTTTTTTTTGACCATAACTTTCCCTGTGTGTTGTGCTTCAGGTTTGACCTGTGGGCGGTCAGCTTTGTGTTTACACGGATGGCCACTCTGACCCTGATGTTCCTGGCCGTGGGGTTTGGTTTGGCTCGCTCCGAGAACCAGGGGCTGGACTTGGAGATGGGCAACTTCAACACTGTACTGATTAGGTAAAGCCATATGTGAGCAAACAGTGGTGAACAGAAAAAAAGACCTTTGTCCTACATTTGTGGATGATGATTCATTTTGTGCCACTGCCATTACTTTTTACAGCTATTGTAACAAATGCGTTGTCAAAATACACACACAAAGCTGTTGACTTATTTTACAATGTAAACTCAGTGGATGTAGCTGTGAATTTTGAGGCTTACTGACACAAAATGAGTGAAACACATCTCTAGAAATGAATTAAATGGAGTAGAATAAGTCAGAATTACAATGACATGTTTCTGAATCATAATTCATTATATCTGCAGCTACCATATGACTAGTCAGAGCATTCATTTGGCTGCCTAAAGCAAATTAAACAGTTAAAATGGTGGTTCAGATCTGACTCTTTTTACCCCAAAAATTTCTGAATTATTCCTCAGACCTTAATCCAGTAACTCACGTCAGACAGAAGTAATTCATTAATTCAGCACACAATGTCTGGCCCATTTTCCAAAAACACACAAGTGCACTAATCTTCTTGTCTTGGGCCCGTTCAGGATGACTGTTCTACTGCTGGTATGTTTGACCCAATCTTGGCTACTCTGGAAGTTTATCCGCTTCCAGCTGAGGCGCTGGAGGGAGTTCAGACACGAACAGGCTGTTCGCAAGAAGGCAGCCCCAAAACAACCCTTACGGACACTGAAGAGAGACTCACGTGAGTATGAACAACCTGTCAAATGTGTTTTATAGCACAAACTGATGTCATCTCCTATTAAACAGCTACAGAAGAGAACAGCAACAACAGTTTCACAAGATCACGCATTCTGGGAATCAGTCAAGTCATGATTCCTAACTTAAATCACACAGTTTTTTTTCTTTCTTGACCATCCTTCCATGCTTTTTTGATTTTCACACTAAATGCCCAACATATTTTGCATCAGTAGAAATCCTCACTTCTCACCTTACTCTCTCCCCGCCAGTTGGTCACCATGAAAATGGAGTTCTTAAAGCCGAGAACGGAGCCTCTCCTCGGACCAAAAAACTCAAATCCACCTAAGGTAATGCACAGACTGGCCTGAACAGCGGCCTTAGCCCAGGCTAAGGTTTTCTCAACAGCAAAACGTGGAAGCCGGCGGCCAATGGCCACAAGGCTCCCGGCTGACTTGTGTCCTAAGATGTTACAAGGGACTCGATTGCTACAGACTTAGGCTTGAATGCTGGAAAATTAAATCCAAGGAAATCTCTCGAGCCCAACAGACATTTACTCTTCTCATCATATCAGTATTTTTATACACCCACGCAGCCTGCTATCCCACCCTAAGGAACACCATTGTATGCAGAACGATTCAAATGTAAAGTGAACACAGTATGCGGCACACATACACACGTTACTGTGCGTGCCAAGTGTTGAATGTGTCAGTGCATATCCTCATACACAAGTACTGTATTGGTTGTAGTGTTGTCTGATGTTGCAGCTGTTTGCAGCTCTTGCCATTGAGCCGGCTTCGCTTGTTTTCTGGTCTGATCCATTGGAGCATAAATAATGTTACTGATGATTTGATATGATTTGAGCTTACTGTATCCTGGCCGTTAATGTTATCCCTTTACCATGTCAGGGGAAGGGATATTGGCCAAACAATCGAGTGGTCACCTGGGCTCCTCTCAATGATTTACTTCTGTCTAAACTCCTCCATTCGTCACTGGTCACTTAACAGATATGCATCAAGTATGTATGTTGGATATTACCGCATGCCATTCCATGTTTTTTTTTCTTGAAATTGTTTTGTTAATTACTTTATTAAATAATGCATTTTTCTGAAATAAGATATAGACTTGTCTGTTGTAACTGAGCTCTTTTTCTAAATGTTTCTCTATTATCGTTGCGTGCATTTGACACATCTGTTAGTAACATCACATTATCAGTCTGTAAATGGTGACAAATGTTTAGGCAAATCTGAATGGGACTGGGCAGAGTTTCATCTAAGAGTGGCACCATTGTTAGCTTAATGCTAATAATAGGATGCTAGAAGAGTTCTTCTTTTGGCTTTCCTGTAGTTTTTTTTGTGTAAAATGTACTTGCGTGATTGCCCAATTTTTTAAGCAGCCAATCAACATTTTAGAGTAAGCCGTAAAAAAGGTATTTTAAAGTTAACTTCTCCAACAGCAAAAAGTAGTATTTTGGATTCTATGAATTTGTTAAAGTTGTCAGATTTCAATAGACAAATTTTTTATGCAGTACAAAGAGTATTTATTGAGCTTTGATTCATACTCTTGTGGACTGATTTACCGAGACACTTGGAGCAATCTATCCTTCCCTGGAATCAAGAGGATGGCTCTGCTGCCTCATCACCTGATAAAGAAAGGACATGAATTGAATTGTTAAACATTTGGTGTGACTCAAATGTTTTTTTTTAACGTGACATATTTACAGAACAGTATAGGACAGAAATTTTCAGCTGTGCTTCATCATTTTAGTCACCTGGCTGGTTATTTGCTGTCCCCACCACCAGCTTCTGACGCAAAGAGTCCAGGGTCTCAGAGGGGATCTGGCTCGAGTTGGACTCCAGGTACTTAAGCACATAGTGGTCAGCGTCGGTCAACACAAAGCGGTGGCTGAAAACTAAAGACAAGCAAGAGAGAGAGAAAGGATGAGAAAGATGAGCCCCCTAAGGGTAAAGAATTAGAATTGTGGATACAGGCTAATATATCCAGAAAGATATTGTAGGAACAGTTGTTTTTTTGAAGAAACGATGCTATAGTATCTGGTAAACACAAGACAGAACCTCACCCTCCACAGTTGCTCCGATGGCAAAGTCTGCAGGTGAGTAGAACTCAGGATTTTCCACTGTACAGCCTGGCTTGGGGATGCGTGTCTTCTCCAGGAACTTGCCACCAATGATGCCGGAGTTGCGAGTGGACTTTTCAAAAATACTGATCATGTCATCAGACAGGAAGTAGGACAGGATGAAACGCCGGCTTTCATCTTCAGGATTCTGGGATTCCTGGAACGGCAGTAACACAGGACAACTTGAGCAAGGGTTAGACCCTGGGTTACAGTATAGCATGACCAGCTGGGGTGACTTGTAACTACATAGTCAAAGAAACAGTAGAAATACATTCTTAGTGTTGTCTCACCAGCCTGGCACTGTAGCGCAACACTTTGTGGTCATTCTCCAGCATCTTCAGGATATTCTTCTTGGGAGGCTCGGGAATTAGAGACAAACAATTCTGGAGAGAATCTTCAAGTGAACCAAAGCCATTGTAGGGAGGAATCGCCTATAAATATGGACAACATAGGTTATTTACCATGTACTCACAGGCAATGCAGAGAGATGAAAAACAGATTTCAGTTTCTCACCTTCTTCCTCTCCTCAGGCATGTCAGCCTTCTTTGGTACTTCAATGGGTTTCATCTCCAGGTCTGGGTGGTTCTTTTGGAAATACTCTTTAGTGAAGCCGTCGCAGTCGCATAGTAAAAAACGACGACCCAGCAGCTTCATTGTTTGACCCACCTGGAAGTCTTTGGGTGAGTAGAACTCATCCACCTCATCTTTTGAGATCTCTAGCACACAGCTGGGGAAGGGCTCTGGAAAAGAGAGAAAGATGAGTACAGTTACTGCATGTAGAGATTAAATAAGAAAATGTTACCATATGATCACTGTGCTCTATTGTAATTTCCTATATTCTTTTGTTTTTGAATCTCTTTAATGTTCCTACTGTTGCATGTGTCTTTTACTGCGTCTCTAAATTTTTGAAAGTGGCATGGCATTGCATCTTACGTGGTTTGACTTTCTTGGGCAGCCTCTGTCTGCGCATCAGGACAGGAAAGGGATCCCGACCACTGTTGGGTTCGTGGACCTCTCTGATCTCTACTGTGTCGTCCACCAGGTAGTACTGGATGGTGACGGGCTTGGTTTCTCCGTACAGAGAGTCGGCATCATCCCACAGGGCGTAGAAACGAAGCACCTGACCAAGACGAAGACAAGAGCCTGAAACTAAGCTGAAAGATGCTGTCAATACAGCCTCAATATCTAGTCACGATATGAATACCAGACGAGCTGATCATTTTTGTTTTCTTAACAGTTTGGATAGAAGATGTTACTGTGCTCCTGTTTCTCTGTTGATAGCTGTTCAGATTAGGGTTTGTAATGGTTACCCAGTGAGTTAGGAATGGATGGAATTTCCTTTACCTTGCGGTCCATAGTGAGAAACTGGTGCATGTGGTCGAATTCAGAGGGTGTTATGAAGTAAGGCTGAGGGATTTTGCGATGTTTGCTGTAAGGATCCTCTGGCATCGGCTCGGGGTCGTTCAAAAGCATACCTTCACTTTCCATGAATTCCTGTGCACAATAAGAAATAAACAAAGAGTTTTTGTGTCAGACACAGAGACAACGTTAAGAGAGCAATCATATGGGTAAGGTAGTTGTACCTTTGTAAAAGCGTCACATGATGTGATGTGGTACTTGACTCCATACACCTCCAGGTCCATGCCAAGGTTGAGGTCTTTCCACAGGTAATGATCTCCACGTTCATTCTTGGGCAGACGCTGCCGTTTGATCCGTTTTCCCTGCGGTATGCCAGAGTTCTCCACCATGGGTTCAATAATGCACATGCTGTCATCCTCCAGGTAGTAGTAAATGACCACGGGACGCACGCGGTACACCTCTTTGGGGGAATACAGGATATCCTCCTCAAAGTATGCATAGAAGCGCAGCACCTGCAAAACAAGAGGTTGGGGCAGAACAGACAAAGAAGGAATTAATTGGACATTTGAGTGGACAGAAACAAAAAAATCATCATATACTAGTCTTCAAGGTGGGGCCATACCTTCTTGTCAAAGGCCACGTGAGCTGGGATGAAGTCTTGTAACAGGCTCTCCTCAAAGGAGCCGTAAGTAATGTCTGGTGTCTCGTAGGACAACTCATTAATTTGCTGCTGGATCAACTGCTCCGATAAAAGAGGATCCTGTCCAATGCCAACGGTGGGGCGACGGGGCAGGGCATAGCCATTCTTGTAGTTCAGTGTCTGAGGCCGATGGAAGGCTGACTTCTGCAGAGAAAGATCAGAGAGGGCATAAATTAGATCTGGTAAAACAGAAATGTAAATGTAAAAATTCAAGTAAGGCTAGTTCAAGGCTAATTATACACACAACACTGCAACAGAAATAGCTCTATGAGGTATAATCTATATGTGGACAAAATAATAGGAACAGTACATGTTAATTCAGTACAAAACACAATAAATTCTGTCTAAATCACTGAATGGTCCCTGAATAATAGTCAACGTTACTACTTGTTGTTTATCTCGTTAATTATTACTGAAAATTAATCAGAGATTTTAATTCAAGCCACTAATGTCCCTCTGCTTTAGCAACAGTCAACAACAGCGTCCTTAAAAACAATTGTATCAGAACTATGACCAAGCAAATAGACTATAAACTAAAGGAATGCAGGAATGCCATTTACATTACAGACAGAGCACGGTACATTTTCTTGCGAATAATTTGAAACGTTAAAGCCATTACGTTATGTTAACTTAAGAACATTTCAAATTATCCCGGCTAGTTTTATGTTTAACTTTGGGTAACATCTTACCGTCACATCCCGAAAAGTGTATCCCGGTAAAAACGGTAGTCCATGGCTGTTCCAGTTCCAAGACATTTCTCTGCTTATTTTATTACCTTTTTATTTCCTCAGCTCCACCAGCTGTATTAACTGGCTTCTTCGTAATTTGTGGATTAAACTAGGACTAGGTTTTGTTGTTACGTAAAGCAGACACTGCAGCCCCACCGTGGTAAGTTTATGGTATCCTAGGAAACGGCACGACGACAACATAAAAATTTCAAAAAGTAAACAAATGTTTCTGAAAACTACAGAAATATCCAGCGGAAATTCAGAGTGAAAACCCAAGGAAATAAGGTCATGTCCACATTGATAATAAAAATCAAAAAATTGAAATAATAAAAAGTAAAATAGCATATATATTCTCTTCAATTCTCCATATTATTAATTTGTGTTTATTCAGACAAGCATATAACTGCAATAATAAATCTAAGGAAACACGTCTTTAAATGATTTGCTATAAATAGAAGTAGTTATCCAGTAATTGGGTAACTTTTATCCGTATAATATACACAAACTGCAGAGCCCTATGTTTACCACCAGGGGGCGAGCAACGCCAATAAATCTCAATGACAGAAACGCCCACTGGCCCCACAGGTCATCATAAACACACAAGCTCTTGAGTTCTTGATTACTTCATTGTATTGTGTGTTTACTCTCCAAATCAGCATTAACAAAACTATTATTAGATTAGGGCAGCTCCTTTTTCCTGTGTGCCAATACTAGGACGATAATACAAGCACTGTGCCCATTTGAAGCGACATTTAAAATGCAAAACATAAGTTCAGAAAGAAATGTGAAATAGCTTTAAAAAAAAAAAAAAAAAGTACAGACAGCTTATTTTTGAACAGTTTATTCCAAGCACAGGAGTCATATTTTGGTCTCACTTTACCAGCTATTGGCACATTTTTAATCCCAAATTTAAACACAAGAACGGTCTTAATAAAAACTATATAGAGTGGCAGTCTTTATGTGGATGACCCTAATATGTCCTGTGTACATCTCAATTAAACTCTCAAGTCGGGAAAATACCAAGCTTTTTTATGAAAACATTATAATTATTTCTATGCTTGAATCCAGGGCAGCACAAACAGAGCTGGATTGACAATAGCTTATATTAATAAACTGGCAATGTGATTTAAGAGGAGCAATTTTCATGTTCACCGTGAACATATTTTGCAGTGCTTGTTCCTTCTTCAGATGGTTATGAGCAGCAATTAGCAGAAGCGTCTTTCTAGCACTGGTAACTCTGAAAGAAGGGCACAGGGGCAGACACGAGACCTGAAATTCGCAATTTTCTTTGAGTTAGGACCAGAAAAACTGTTTCTAACAAATTTACTTGTACAAAATTGGCATAATCTTATTACGTACATTTACATCTGATGAGAAAGCAAGTGCAACATTTGACAGAGACATTCAGGTTTTACACATGCTCCACTTCAGCAAAGCAATAATAATGGTAAAAGGGAACACATACTAGATACAATAAGATAAATCTGGCATTTCCAATTAATAAATCATTTGACCAGTTACTGAGCGGTACACCAGCTGCACTCTTGAAAACAATGACTAGGTAGAAAAGGCACTGCACTATGAATTAAACATACTGTATCAAAAATAAGGTTAAATCACTGAAACCTCTTTGAGGCTCTTTTATATGATATTTCTAATTCTTTTCTTTAAATGCTGACATCGCTGTATAAATGGGCTGATCCCCTTCTTAGGAAGCAAATACATCAACCAAACACAGAAACACTAGGATTGCATCCCTGAGGTGCCAGACAACCTTCGCCAAGTATAAAAATAGCTCATAATAAACCATACTTGAGAACAAAATTACACAACATCAATAAACTATTAAATATTATAAAATATATTTCATAAGGGTTGAGATGAATCCCCCTACCCCCGAAAAAAAAAAAACATCTTTTGGTTTGACAAAGTTCAAAAGGCAGCATGGTTATTCACCGTGGAGAGATTGTCTTACTTAGTCCCATCATTCAGTACGCTGCTTTCTGCTTTATGCTCCCCCTCTGTAAAGTCCACACTTGAATACTGGAGGGTACTGAGCATAAAGCTCCAAGTGTCACAGTCTCTTGCAGCTGCCCCGCGGCGTCCTGTATAAAACAGACCCATCTGAGGCATTGGTCCTTCAGTCACCCCATAGTCTCTGCAGGCCAGTGTGTGTCTAAGGCAGCTAACCCATAAATCCCCACTTCAAAAAGGCCTGCTGAGGTCACGGGCAAGGCAGTGTGGCCTTTCACCCCTCTCTTCCGGCAGAAAGAAGCATTTAAGAGGTGAGCTTAACACGCAGAGAGCTTATTCTCTTACTGAATGGGGTATAGCTTATGATACCCAGAGGAATATGCCAACCACCAGAGAGGGAAGGCTTTCCTTTCAAGGCTGGAATACCTTCTACTGTTCTCTTCAGTGTGCGTCCACAGTCGCAGTTGCATGCTTGCTTATAGAGCTTCATCAGGGCCTTTTCTCCTGCCCCTTCCAACCCAAGTGCGTCCTAAAATGTGTTCAAGTCAAGTAAGCTTTCTATAAAAAGCCTCTCAGGAGTCCTCAGTAATACCGATTGAGGCTCCGCGTCCCGGGGATGTCCGGTTGCCCATTCATCCATATCTCCCGGATGATTCGCTCCCTCTCCTCGAGCCTCTGCGCCCTCTCTAGCTCTTCGGCCGATGTGAACACGTTCATGTTGAGCGTGCGCTCAAACCGCCGGTGCCTTCGAGCCGACAGGTCCGAGGTGGTGTCCCAGTCTGAGTCCGAGTCGCTGGAGTCGGAGGATGAGTCGGCGGGGCGCGCTCGCTTCTTGGCGGGGGGCTGCTGGCGGGGCTGGCAGTCGGTGCGACAGGAGATCTGGACCACCAGGGCGAAGAGCGTGAGGAAGAGGCCCAAACACACGCCGCAGACGAAGAAGAGGGCTGCCCTCTCTGGGTGGTCTGAGAGAGAGATGCAGAACATGGAAACGAGAAGGGGAAATTTCTACGTCTAGTCAATTTCTTTACAGAAAACATCAAACATTTAATTGGATCTTTCTGACTGATCTGTCAAGTCTTTCTTATTTTCCTCTGACCTGTTCAGCCTGATCTGTTATAAAATATTTCGCTTGATGGCTCACTCACTGAAATGAACGTTGGCTGCAGAGTCACAGCTCATATGACTCACTTCCCTGGCTCGGTCTCTTGATTTGGTTATAATGTCTCACAAATTCTGCTAACCCAGCTATGTTCTGTACTTCTTCCCTCTTCTACAGAAGTATTTCTTAATATTGGATTGATGTTAACCACCTCAAGCTCAAAACCTGTTCCATCCATCTAAGATGTTGGTGCCATCTTGCAAGGCCTGCTTTCCAGCCACTGTTCCATCCTGCAGATTTTCTCCCTACATCATCTCTCAGATCAAAGCCTGACTCTAAGCTGCTCCTGGTCCAAGCTCTGCTTTGATTACTTTAAGTCTTCTTGCTTGTGCCCACACATATATGCCCTCTTACACCCTTGTAGCTCATCCAGATTGTGGTAAGCCTGCTTGTCCTCAGCCTCCCCAAATTCTCCCATGTTACAGCCCACCTATCCACCCTGCAGCGCCCTCCATGCCTTCACACTGTTATCCTGCCAACACTCAAAGGTTATACTGGACATCATTTCTACCCACTGGTCTACTGCTGCAGATAAATGTAGATCATTAAATGTTATGGCAGAAAACTTTTAAAAAGTTCAAAGCTAGGCAAGCTGCGTTAAGTGAGTGTTAAAGAGCAAGTAAAGTGTGTGGAATATATGTTTATTTGACTGTATGCACTATGCATTTCACTATGTATAAACTGTATATTTGAGTAACAAACACCCAAACTCTTCCAGCATCTGCTTTAGCAGCTGGCTGGAGCAGGTGACTAACAGTGAGTGAGTGTGAGTGTGAGTGTGTGTGTGTGTGTGTGTAATGTGTGTGTAGCCGTTATCTCACTCAACATCTGCATTCCTCTGGCCCACATTTACCCACCTCTCAGTCTCAGGAAAAAGGAAACAGGGGAATTTTATCCCAATGAAAGTGTACCACACACGTTTACCACACATGAAACCATGCACTCAGAGGAGGTCAGAGGTCAGCTTATAGCCTTTTTGGCTGCTTATGAAACAAGATTAAATGAATGCTTCACTACCTGATATGTAGGTGTACGCTGCCAGTGCGTTGCTGATGAGGGCCATGTTGTCGCTAGAGGTGGAATTGATGATGGGATTCATGTTTCTGGGCCGCACCGGACTCTCTCCTCGTCCTCCTCTTTCGGTTTCTGAGGACTTCTCCTCGTTGGGGTTTGTCTCCCTTATCTTCTTCTTATCTGCAGGAGACAGCAGAGCAGGAAAGTTCAGTTTAACGGCACAAAGCAGACCATATTCTAAAAATGAAAGTGGGTAGTCGATTATGCATTTCAGTTCTTTCTTTAGACAATGAGGCAGATGTTTTTGAAACGTTTTATTTGTAGAGAGAACATGAATAGAGAAACGGTGAGATCAGAATCTGTGCCCCCCACATGCAATGACGCACAAGGAGAGGGTTTTGAACCACATGCATGTCAGATTATGACGGTGCAGCTTGCAGTACATTGTCTCTGAGGTACTGTGACTACAGCATCCAGACCAGTGAGTCATCCACAGCGGTTTTCGATTTTAGGAGATATGCTTCTGTAAAAAGATGCATCACGACTAACGACGCACACATGTTTGAGGGGAGTTGTGTGATTCAGAAGATAACACAACATCCGCTTCTGTCAAATCCATTCTGACTCAGGTCATTAAAAAACACGGCACCACATGGGAAAAGTTTGCATTTTGGCAACATTTCAAAAGCCCCACCCCCACCCCACCCCCAAAAAAATTTCTCAGAAAGCGAACTATTTATAGATGAGAACAACTGTTTCCTCGTTTGGATTTTCATCACAGCACGACTTCTTTCAGTGTTTACATGTTGGTTTGTGTTGTGTATGAAAGACTTGAGGAGTTGAGATGAGAGAACAAAGAGGGGCAGAGTGATTTCATTACTTAGATTCATAAGAATACTCATTTTCTGAGTACAGTCTGTGTGTGCATAGTTATATTTCCATACCTGTTTTTTTTTTGTGTAGGTAGTGTAGGTAATCTTGCTTTGGTGACCCGTCACACACACCAGTGACCTCTAATTGCAGAGTCTCTAAGGTGTGTCAGGCCCTCTTTATCTGATAAATGCAGTTTAGACTGGAACTGCTCACTGAGGAGGTAAATGTTTCCACCTGGACCCACTACTGCGGTGCACACATCAAATAACAGTCAACCACAATCTCTTTTTCTAACACATATAAACAGCTGAACAAATCGTCATCAAAAACAGTGCTATGAATAATCCAGGTGAAATTATTTTTAATTATCCAATTTCTCATCTTTATTTTAGGTTGTAATAATTTAGTGACACTATAACAGCTTTTCTTAGACAACATGATCTGCCTCATACTGAGAAAAACAGTATTTTATGTTTTCAGCATTGGTGACAGAGGTGTGTTACGAATAGACACCAAGAGGAACTGGGTATAGCCAGCGTCACAGCTGAAGGGACAAAAAACAGGACTTCACTGAAAGCAAATTCCAAGGAAAAGACAACACAGTAGTGGTCAAATGATCTCTGGGAATTGCATTGCAGACACACCACAGTAATAAGCAGTGAGGACCAAAGATGGAGTCAATAAAAAGTCCAGAATCTCGTGTTTTACAACTTTAACCTCTATAACCTTTCTAACGGGCGGGTCAGTTTCTACAAAATGATCTTACCCTGACAGGCGATGTTCAAATTCAAATTAAGTTTTATTTCAAATTGTAGACAAGAACCTGAAGTTTTAAAAGATACCAAATGAGTCTGGCTGAACTTTTGGGACAACTAGAAAATTCAATTTGCTATAATGATGGCACTTTTATAGCATCTTTTATGGCATCTTGGGCTTAAATATTTCTCTCAGTATAAGCATAACATAGTTTTATTGAATGGTTGTAAAAAGCCCATGAATACATACATTCACAAAGGGAAAAATCACAACTTTAAGAAAATGGAATATGTAGAAAAGGCACAGAAAGGTTAATTCAAATCAGGAATTTGGCAAATAAGTGAATATTTCTCAAAATGCCAAAGTTTTGCTTGTAGAGAAACATGTAGAGAAAGCAGTGATCCACCAGTTTTGTACAGTAACAACAGTTTGGTCAGGCAGAAAGATCGAGTCAGTTCCATCATGACTGTTTGTTCAGCTGGAGACAAATGAAATAAGAAGCCCAGGATCTGTATACACTCAAATGCATCTTGTTCTGCCCTCATATTCCTCCTCCATCTCCCTTCTTCATGTTTCATCTCCTATTGCTCCATAAGAGATGGAAACAGGTTTTTCCAGACGAGCTGTAGGTGAGGTGTTTGAAAACCGGTGTGAGGAAGTGAGCCCAATCATGCATTTTTGAACTGTCAGCACCACAGCACACATCTCCTGTCCGCTCCCTCTCTTTACTCCTCATTCATTCAGTCTATCCTCCTAATCAGTATAGAGCCGGTAGCTGAGCAGAGTAATTAGTGTGTTGGACATGGGCCACCATCCCTCATGAATAAAGCTTTGTTTAAGTTTCCTTCCTTGCTGGCATCTCTTCTGCCTTTTTCATTCTTTCATTTTGTTGTTCTTGCTCTGTCTTCTCCCTCTGTCTCTCTCTCTGGCTGGTCTGGGAGCCTGACATTATAACAGGCTGATTTAAACTATGGCAGTATATTTTTAAGACCAACAATCAGAAATGGTCCAAACCAATGGCTCTGCTAGGATGCATATGGAACCAGTTGAACTTGTGTGACATTAAATATACATACATTTATGCCCTGACTTGAGACCTGACCCTACTGTTTCTCTTGATGCCTGGGAGGCCGCGTGACTGTTTAGCGTTAACAGCTCTCCACGGGAGGCTACGAGTACCAGAAAGGAGTGAATGAGCGTATGTGTTTGTCGTTTTTTGCTCACCTGGAACAGCGTCAGGGCTTTTGACTGAGCTCCCCTCCGGAGGGTCGTCTCCCACTATGTTGGGGTCATGGGCGCTGGGTGGTGGGGAGAACACCGGCGGTCTGGGGCCCTGCTCCTGGAGCAACTTCTTTGGGACTTCAAAGAGGGAAAAATAGGTAAAGCAAAGAGAGGGGGGTGGAGAAGATGGCAACTCATAAGGCACTTTGGTTTGGTCTATAACATCAGAAAACAGTGAAAAATGACATGATTAAACTGCTTGTTGCCAAAACAAAAACCAGCAAATATTCGCTTTTGAGAGGCTGGAACCAGTGGATTTTTGCTTGGAAAATGACCTGAACATTTAATTGATCATTTGCAAATTAAATATCTGATTGATAGAGCAATTAATAGACTGTGTATTTATTGATTGTGATTTTCCACAAGATTATTATATCCTGTTGACTCTCTCACTGATTAAATGGTCAGAATAGTGCAGTCAATTGTAACTGATCGTTAGAGGCTTCTTCTCCTCCATTAGGTGCACACAGCTGTAACAAGTGTCTGTATTTTATGGGAGCCTCTGTTGATCGTGATTAAGAGTCATGTTAAGGACTGAAGTGAAAGCAGGAATACTTAAACTTGGAGTTTATTGTGACAGATGAGTAAGAAGATATGAAGGAGACAGTTGCAGGCAGCGTCACGGCCATGATTCACACACTCCTCCTGACCTTGCACTCTGATTCCCGAAAGTTAAGCTGCCCCCACCTCATCCCCCTCACCTCACAGTGTCCTGTGAGTCAGGGAGTCTGCACTCTTTTCTCCCCCAAGACACAAACCCACAGTGCAGTGGGCTATACATTCCTGCCTGCTCACATGTGGTTTCGGAGGCCGGGCCACGCTCCGGTCACTGTGTTTGTCTGCTCTGTTAGATCGGTGGTGATTTACAGCTCAACAGATGACTGTCTGTCCAGCTGTCTGTCTGTCTGTTGTGCATTTTCACTGTTCTGGACAAACAAATGTGCTGTGGAGAAAAATCTGCTGCCTGGTTTTTGCTGACTTCAGTAGCACTAATAGTGAAATTGTGACATGTGATTTGAGGTAAAAATGGACCATTTGTTTAAAGGCTGATGAATAAACACGCTGATCAGATTTCCAGAGACTGACTTTGGCAGTGGTCCAAGAGTCAATCAAAGCACAGGAAGAAGCAGAGCAGACCCCACAAAGCTCCCTCCACTGGATACTACTTATGTCTTGGTCACATTACAAGATTTTTCCAATTGTAAGCAATGATGAAAAGACTTAGCAGGAACATTTAACTTCTGACATTTACAAGTTTGCAATCTCAAGTACTTTTATTTTTATGTCATTTTTGTATTTTTGAGATATGACATGAAATACTGGTCAAGGGACAGTCCCTACACTTCTGCACCTACACTCCAGTACAATTTGCACAGTTCATTTTTTGGTGATATTTTGATATAAAAGTAAACATGGAAGCCATACAGTATAGCTGAGCTTGTAGCAGTTGTGGTTTTTGCTTGTAATTTGCACCAAAACACAGAAAAGAAAGGACAGAACTGCAGAACTGGAACATCAAGATGGAGAAAGGCTTTCTTTGCAGCGAGCTGCTTATTCAGCAGAGAGAATTGAGAGTTAATAGTCTGGTTAAACTTTAAAAATTAGATTAAGCAGAGGCAGGTGCAGGAAAGTTTTAAATCGATACTTACACACTCTCATAAAACTGACATCGAGCTCAATACATATTTCTTCAGCCAATAAAAACTTTAAAGGCTCAAATCTCAGCAAGAAGTTTCACTACTGAAACATCCTGTTGGGGTTTGAGTATTTGACAAGTGCACACCAGACAGACTGGCCCCATCGTACATGTTTGATTTAATTGTGACATTGCCAACTGGGATTGTATGAAAGACATTTGAATTTTTTACGAACTCATGTCAGGATTACAGAACAATTGCAGCTGCAGCCACAGTGCACAGCGCTACTCTGGACTACTGAGATTAATTTAACTTATAAAAAAGCTGCAAAGACAGACAATAATGTCCCTAACTTATTTGTGATACATAGCATACTGTCAGCTAAACAGAGAGAGCAATATGGAAGAGGAGGATTTATGATGCTTGATGATCTTACTGCAGAAAAGTAAAGAGCCATTCAACAAAGTTGGTTTACTGAATCTCAAAGACTTCAAAGAGCTTTGCTGTTCCAGCCTTTGCTTTTCTATTTGCCATGAGCAAAAGGGCAGGAGGTTGATGCCGGACTAATAGCAGAAGTCAATGATTTCTGGTCTTTATTTCAATCTGCTTAGACAGGTTTACCTTACTGCTCTGGGGGAATTTACATTTAAATACCGCTCAGTAATTCCATCATCTCATGTGGCAAACCGCACCAATCTGTCGCCTAACTAGGTTAAAACAACCAAGAATTTGAAACCCCACTTTATCCAGGCCTGGCTGGCACGAACTAAATATACACAGCCCCCCGTGTGAGGAGGGTGAACGAGGCAGCGAAATGAAAGAAATGGGATTCGGCCTGGCAGCCCTCCACCCCCACCCACCCCCAAACCCCCGTCCTTCCTCATCAGTCTGACACACTAATCGTGGGTCTTAAAACTCCCCCATGCTGCCACGCTGCCACCATCCCCACACCACGCCCTGATTACAGCCTTCTGATTGGCCCTAATTGACTGCACATGTGGCCCAGGGTCACAGCTGAGAGACGCCATGACACTCACACACATATACATTTTTACACAGCTAGAAAACGTATAATTGAGATACCCGCATGGAGACAAAAACGCATGCACACTCAAAGCTGGATGCATGTGCTTACTTAGAACACATGGATGCATCACCTGGTCCGACACATCAAAACATCCATTCATCCAACCATTTCTTATGTTTTTCTATGGGCTTACTTTGTTGGCAAGAGTCGGTACAGTATAGTAAATTGACCGCTGCTCGTCTAAATATAATTGTCAAAAAGCTAAAACCTCACGAAGCAAACGGCCACAAACCACACTTAAGGAGCCAAGCAGTAAAAACTGAACCAGTGAAAGAGAGAAAGAAGAGTGCAAGGGAGAGAAACCAAGCCCATAAATCACACTCTACAGTCTGCATTATAATGACATGGTCACATAAATGCACGGCAAATGAGTCCTTAATATAACTCCACTACGCGGGACCTGTGCCAGCGGCGTACCTCTCTCAGAGCCCTGGATCACCGTGGGGAGTGAAGATATGAGGCGGGAAAGAGTGCCCATAACAATGGCCCGTGTTTACACTGGCAGAGCCCGGCTTTGTTTTCACTGGGCTCTGCAGGCCGGAGTGTGCGTGCATGCCTGTGTTTGCGGGGCCATGTGCTGACCCATGCAGAACACAGTTGTGACAAAGCTCTGGAAGCCAGAGGGAATATAATGAAATATTAAACCACGCTGAATCGGAGATGAGATCAGACCTAGGCCAATAATTTGAACATACTTTAGCCTTTATGAGAACACACGGGGGGCTGCTGGGGACTAAATAGTTTGGGTATTGTTTTAGGGCACTATTTAATGCTTGGTCTGCTTTATCTCTCTGAGATTTTGGCCCTTAAAGCGACAGCTTAATCTACCGTATGTCTTTTCTGCGATGCACACTCTTAATGTGGTGACCCTCATCTAAATTATACTGAAGCAAAATTCAAGAGTTATGTGCAATTTGACCCAGGTCTGGTTGAGATGTGCTATATATTCTGAAAACTGCAGAGGACAGGGAGAGTGTGTGAGAAACAGAGTGAGAACAACAGACAATTCTGACAGGAGATGGAATTCATTTGCAGCTGCATAAAGACATGGAGAGTCCAAATCTGATATCCACTATTCGAAAAATAGCATAAATCTTAAAGTAGTTCTGTAGTGGATGACATAAGAGCTTAGATGATAAAAATGTGAAACACAGTGGGCAATAATTTCCTGAAAGGGATATATAACAATTTGGGGGGAAAAAAGGGGGCAATGAAACAATGTGAGTGCATGTGTGTAAAAAGCCTAAGCAGGCGTCTGGTTTCAATCAGCACACGGTGCCTACTTAATCTACAACATTAAAGTGCTGTCTAAAGCCCAACATTCACTTGATACACACACAAACACAAAGGTAGTGCCTCAATGTTTATGGACACACTTCGACTCACAGAATGGTTTTTATTCTCTTTAAGCTCTTTCTCCTGCTTCCCACACAGACACCACACAGACAGGCATGCAGACATCTGCACACTCACTCAAAAGCCCATCCACCCACACACACACACACACACACACACACACACACATATACAAAACCATTTTTCACTTAGCTAATGGCATTCCTGCAGAACAACATGCAAGGTGAATAGGGCAGGAGCTGAAGGTGTTGATATTGCATTCCTCCTCTCCCTCCCTCCTCCTCCTTTTCTCCAACCCCCTCGCTGTAACACTCTAACAGTATCCAGCTGACAGCAGCTGACTGGGCCTGAGTGTGTGTATGTGTTACATGCAGTAGCTGTAATGTCTCTTGTCAATATACAGACAAGACTGTGTAGTTGTAGGTGAGGGTGGCACAGTGTAAAGACGTGAAAATGTGTGTGTAAACGGTTGTCTTCATCCAAGCTGCAGTATTAGTGTCATGTTTATCTTTCTTCTAATGAATATGCTCCCTCTACCTCACTCTGTGAAAATTAATGGTTGTGTGAGCCTATATGTGAGAGCTAAATGCATGTGTTTTTGAATGACTGAGGGCATGTGTGTCAGAGGACATGATTAACACGCTCATTCCTTTCTTGTGTATACAACATAGACCAGGTTTAGGTCTGGTAATGTGAACTCTGTCAGGGGACCGGTGGTCTGAGCGGAGGGCTTTTCCTGGTTCTACTCCATTTTTATGTTAGTGTGGGCAATCCAGCCTACTCTATTGCTTTATTAGGTTTTGTTGTGAGTGTGTGTGTCTGCTGCAAGAGTTTCAACATACACTGGGACTGTGGTAACCAGCCTTAAAACAGCATATCGGTGGTTTTGAAAGTTTTAGCCCATTAACTATGAGCTGCATCTAATTTACATGACTATTGAAAATTTCCCACAGCAGTGGGAGTTTTAAATTTCACTTCCCACCTTCAAGACAGCCATTGATTTACATTCTTTTTACTAAATAATGCACAAGACCGTTTTGTTTCATGTAATGGTGAGGCCATAAAAACGTGGCATCAGTGAGTGTTGGATGGAACAGACACAGAACATGTGGATGACATTGTCATGCAGAAACTTGAAGGGGAAAACTGAAGAGATGAAAAATTAGAAAATGTGAAATCAGCAAGTTGCCTTTCAAACCTACAGACAAACAACGAATCTGAGCCGGGAACTTTACCAAGTTGGCGATGCACTCCCCATCCTGAACAACTGCCATCAAAGTGTCCTTCAGCGAGGCTTTTAATCCACCCTGAAAAACTCTTCTGGAGCTAATCTGAGGCCACTGGTGGAAAACTGGCTATGCTAGGGACGTTCGCTGCAGTGATTGCTTGTAACTGCATAAATAAGAAGCAGGCACAGCTCTGAAAAACCTTTACATACACAAAAAAAGAAGTTATGAGAACCAAGCCTCAAATCCTGGAGATCCAGGAAAAGTTCAGCTTTTGTCTTTTGGCTCAAATGCTTGAATGGCTAATCAAGTCAGTGGTTGCAATTTATCCAGTCAGTGTAGATTGTGTAGGCTGGACAAACCCTTTTGTTGGCAGGAGCTCCTTGTACCAAAGTCTGTTTGCTGAAGAGGGTTGTACTCACACAGCATTTTTAAATATAATACAGGTATACTGTATGACGTCCGTTCAAACTAAGACATAGCTTGATGGTGACACAATCTAAAAGCATCCAGGGTGGTTGGTAGTGAGGGTTGGGGGAGCATTCCAGGATGGAGAGAGTGGAACAGCTCAACCCCCCCATCCTGCTTCGCTGAGCCCCCTGCCCTACATTCAGCTGCAAAGCATAGAATTTTTTTCCCCCATTTACTTTAATGGATAACACACATCCCTCTGCTGTGTGAGAGACACCCACAAATGCAAATGTATCCCCACACACACACACACAGATGCCACAGTATGGGGCTCTGAAAGGAATCACTCTCACTTCACCACAACCATCAGTTAGACTCCAAAATCCCAGCTGTTTTGGCTATTTAAACACTCCTCATACACCGCACATGTGCATGCACACACAGTTGGCGTCATTAACATGGAGGCAGAGACAGAAATAGATGCTCTGTTGACAGTGTGGGGTCATAACAAAGAGAAAATTGCCCAATTGTAGAGCTCGCCCTCAGACCCCACACAGACACAGACTGTGCTAGGATTAATATCTTCAATACTGATAATATCCAGAACCAAGTCTGGGATATACACAAACAGCATGGAAATTTCATTACTGTATTGTGTTGAGGCTAAACAGAGCTTGTGTACTATAATCTACGGCGACTAGCATCTTCCCGCAGGAGGAATGTTTGCACTCATCAATCTGCTCCCTTTATAAAAATCTGGGTATTATTGAGTGATGATTTTAAATTCAGAAAAAAAATCACTGCTACAGTCTAGCTGGACCTCTGACCCTGCCTGGAGCTGCCTAACTGTACGCCGCCCTCTGAAAGCTCTCGTGTTTGTATTTCCACGTCTTTATCGGCTTGGACGTGGGAGAAGCGGGTCCACTTGTCGAAGTCAGCACAGCCTCATCATTATCTGATGGTCTACTGGGTCAACAAGGATGTGACCAGCGCTGAATCATCAAACCATGCTGCACGCCTAAACTCACTCCTTCGTGTCAGAGTCGTGAGGTAATGGGATGCAGAGTTTTGATTGGGTCAGAGAGCTGCTGAGCTCGTCAAATGACAGTATCTTGTGAAAACAGTCAAGACAGAGAGTCATTTTGTTGTCACTGACATGAAACAGAGGGAGAGGAGATAGCGGCAGGACTTGTGTAGACGCAATCATGACAGAAATAAAGGCAGCGACATTCAACAAAGATGTTCCAACACATGTCAAGGCTGATCTAAACAATGGCGCTATCTTTAGCTGAAGGCAACAACTGGTCATACATGGCAGTTAATAAAATCAGCACTTGGCAACATTTAAGTCTACTGGGACCTGAGGAATGAATGCTGGTTTGGTGCCCGGTATTTTCCTAACAGAGCCTCCTCAGTATACAAACAGGACTCTATTTAACTTTTTGTTATTGTGTGACAGTTACAGGGGCTGAGATGAATGTTGGGTGTCCATGTTCCATCGTCCTCTCTCAATCTCTAGCATGGTTACATCAAAATCTCTAATCAACATCTCTGGTATAGGAAGTGTTACCTTGATTAAATTACAGCAAGATAAGAAAACATGCCATCAGAACACATGACAGTGTTGCACTGTCCAGTAGGGGTTGACAGATGGATTCCCAACGTATCCATACCACCTCTGTTAAGTTTTTTGTTAGCCTATTAATGACACGTTTACCTCATGAAATGGCACGTTGGCTCTCTCTGACGTGATAGTACATTAGCTGCTTTTGTTCACAAATAGTATCTGTGATTCTGGCCCTCATATTATTTGGTAAGATCAAACCCAAAATTTGTGGTATCACCCACCCTTGCTGTCCATAGCAGCCCGATCACATTAGTGTGAAACTCCAAAACATGAACAAGACTAATGAGTGGAAAGAAAGCAAAAAAAGATGGCAAATAAACTTGGTTGGTTGATTTTACTGATGCACCTACTGAAAGCCTCATAAATGACATTATACTGTGATAAAAATTCTCAACCAAAAGTCTCAGATACTCCCATCACAAGATAATGCTTCATAACTTTATCACATGACAGGGGTTCTGTACTTGGGTCATGTGATGACACCTTAGCAAGTTTCACTCACTAAAGAAGGCAGCTTAAGGATAAGCTAAGTGAACCTAATGCTTAGTTTTTTTTTTCTCCCTTTTTTATATATAATAGTAAATGCATTCGCATTTGGATTCAACAACTTTAAAAAGGAGATAAAAGACTCAGTTAACAATAAGAGGCTCTGCTTCACTCCATCCTACAACAGAGAAATCTCTGAGGTTCATCAAGGTTACCTAACTAGCTGAATGGGTCTCTTTCATGCAGCAAACTACATTAAAGAAGCTAATTGAGAGGAGCGGGGACAAAGATAGCATGGTTGTAGCATGACAACATACTTCCCTGGTGGATTTAATGTGTCCCTCTGGTTCAGTTTTGTCCAGGTGAATGTCAAGCTGCCGTTCTATACAACTACTACAACTGTGCAGGGACAGATTCTGCTGGAGTATGACCTCAGAGTCACATGCAGTGTCTAAGACCCTCACTATAACACATTGTCTTTTCAGTAAACACCAGAAATTACTGGATTAGATTACAAGTCATTGTCCTAAATGACAGAGGATATACAATAACATATACAATAACAAAAAAGTAACACAGCAGAGTGCGTTTCAGCATCTGTGTGTTATTACGTGGTCTATGATTTGATGCAGGACATCACACTCCATCGCTCCTCCTTTATCATTTTGGTAAAACACTACCACCTGCCTCATATAACGCTTGTCTGTCATAGGTGCTCCTGCGCCCTGTCATTGTCAGGTAATTAGACGAGCCCTAAGTGAGAGTGAATCACAAGCAGTAGTATTCAGGCTAAGTAATAACTCTTCTGTCTTCCACAGACAGAGAACCCATGATGCCTTAAGCATCACCGTGTTCAAACTGTGGGAGTCGGCGAGTGTATAAGAAAAGGGAGGCATGTTTTTCTCCTTGTGCTGACAGAGTGCTGGGCTGTATTAGCGGTCAGACCTGGGGAGAGATAATGATGGTGAGGTCTGGGTCAGCCTAAGTCTGTCATCGGTCTTATCACCACAAGTACACATGGCGCACACGCATGCATATCATCATCCACCTTTTGTTTAGTCTCTTACTACAACACTGGACTTAGGCTGGGTATTGTTTAAATTGTTTTGATACTGCAGACCTGCTATTGCCATACCTAATTTTCAGTTTAATTACGGGTATGATGATACCAAAGATTAAGTACAGAAGAAACTTGTGCCAAAAAAAAGTCCTGAAGTTTGATACCCATCCCTACAGTGGGCTGAACCTGCCCCATCCGAGCAGACTTTTGTCAATACTCTACTCTGGGCTATTATTAGAACCAACTCTGAAAATAGACTTTGGTAGGCGGGTGCTATCACAAGCTACACTGAGCAGCTGTTTGTGATCAAGAGGAGGAAAGGAGGACAGATGAGAGAAGAAAAGAACATTTCCTTTCATTTCTCTGCTTACGGCTTGGGTCTTTCTCAGTACACAGGAGCACTCAATACATATATTGTTCTTTACCGGGTTTCTTACTTACACACACACACACACACACACACTTATAATTATGTACACATAAATAGCAGCAGAATCATGGGGTCCACAGCTGATGATACAGCTCTAGTTCAAGAAACTCAAGTGTCCCATGTGAATCCAGAGCTTTATCATTTCCATCCCCACTGCAAAGGCTTTCTGGGTACGGCTGGTTATCTGTTTGTCTTGCTGTCTTTATTTCCTCTTACATCCACTCTGTGTCCCGTCTTCTTCCCTTACCCCTGTCAACTCAGCCATGGTCTTAAAACAGCTTGAGCAACAGCAGATGCAGATGCATGTCCTCGGAGGTTAAGAGTGAAGAGAGAAAGAGCACGAGAGACTGACAGAGGGAGAGAGGAGTGACAGACACAGATGCTGCCAGAGACACTTTTACAACAGTCTTTAAAATAAACACCTGCTGCAGCGGCTGAAGTGCCTGGGGGACATCAGAGATCCTGCAGTCTGTAACATAACGGCTGTGATTAGATAATGAAACTGAGCTAACAGAATTACGACATTGCAAATTATCTCTCAAGTCCCCAAGCCACAATTAGATATCCTGTACGAGCATGAGGAAAAACACAACTCAAATGTGCACCCAGGGCTGTTGGACGACCTCGCTATTACTGCACCACTGAGGGTTAACACAGTTCACACCTGTTAGTGTCCTCAAACTGGGTTCCCTCTAGCGGTTTCTTTTGCTAATTCTAGGATTGCTGGGGTTGCTCTACACTGGACCGCTGTATCCTTAAGTGACCACTAAGGCCTTTGTATCCCATTAACACTCATACAACATGGGAAGAGGAGAGAGGGGTGTTTCAGATCTACAGTTCACTCCTTTCACTGGATAGATAGATACGTCTGTGGTGGTAATACAGGAAGAAGGTCCAATCTGTCAAAGTAAAAGGAATGCTTCACACTTTGTTGTTGCTAGCCCAGCTGAGCCAAGCTGCTAGTAGCTGTTCAACGACATCCCAGTATGCAAACCGCACCTAGATTCAGGAGACAGTCAAACCTACAGAGTTTGCCTTGTAGGAAGATCACCTCCTCTGAAGGGTCTCTGTTGTTTCAGTCTACACCACAGAAGAACCGCCCTTCTATGCCTCTGATTGGCTCGGTTGGTGAGGTTTAGGCATGAGGAGCCTCGCCTAGTCTCTGGTATTAGCAAGGCTTACAAATGAACTAGTATGTCTAATTACCAGTAACACCTCCATGAGTGCTGAGTGCTTACGTGTTGAAGTTTGGTTGTGTCCCATTTGTCCTCAATGGGAAACAAGGTTGTAAAGAGTTCACTAAATAGTCTCTCTAACCCAACAGGAATTAGCCCCTTGTCACAGCTGAGAGGATCTGTCTTCTCACTCCCAAGCTCAGCCTGCAGTACTTCTTTCCAGCTGTGCTGTAAATCTTCCCGGTATCAAACAACTGTAGAAAACCCTCCGAAGGCAGGCCAACTGTGGCTTATAGAGTTAGAAAATGAAATTTGATCTGTAATGGTTGTGTCTTTTTCACACTGCATTGCTGCAGGGGGTTCGGTGCAGATTTGACATAAGACAGACTCACATAAGCATACACTGACACACAGGTCAACACTTGACACTTAAAATCAAAACACACATTACGCAGAACACCTCTCTAGCACATATATTCAGGCCTGACAGAGAAGAAGACAGGAAGTATGGGGTGGAGGGATGGAGAGAAGGAGAGGGGAGAAAATGATGGCTTCCTTTAAGGCCATGCAGACAGACTAGCTTACACCAAACAGTACAAAGTATTTGTATCTTTTATGTCAACAGGTCATGCACAAGTATATAACAAATGATAAAAATGACAGCTGGAAAGGAGAAACATATCCTTCTTTCTCCTTTCCAGTGGTCATTTGTATTCAGACAGAAAGCAGACAGAAATTTAAAGCAATAGGTCAACATTTTGGGAAATAAGGTTATTTGCTTTCTTAGAAAGAGTTAAGATTGGCTTGTTAGTTGCTAGGCAACCAGCAGAGACTCCAGGAAGTTAGTGATCCTAGCTCTCGGTCTTTATGCTATGCTAAGCTAAGCTAAACGTCACCTGGCTCCACATTCATATTGCCCGACAGACATGTGAGTGGTATCGAAAGCAAAAAACGCAAATAAGCACATCTCCCAAATGCCAAACCATTCCTTTTAATGTCTGCTGTTGAATTTATTAGAATTAATGCTTTGTTTACAGTCACAATAATTTCACTTTCACACATTCATGCATTTTAAACTTATACACTGTAGCCTACACCAGGTTACTGTGTTTTAGCTCAATCAGGGTCAAGGACATGCAAGAGATAAGAGGTGCTAGAAAAGACTAAAGCAGTGCTAGAAGGCAGGGGGTAAAGGACCACCCGTGAATTCATCATTGCTGACCTTTATAGGGCAACTGTCATATTAACACTGGCAGGCATTTTATTCAGGCAAATGAAAAGAGTAGAGATCTTGTGATCAGAACATGAACATGTGGTTGTCAGTAACATTTCTAAAGGGTCTGTGGTCTTTAAAAAGTCTTTGTACTTTTATCGTGCAAGTGCAACGTGCAATCACACGTTGTTATTGCAGCCTTTGTTCTGACATGTCTACTGTTTCTGTCTCTGTCTGTAGCTGTGTTTTTTTAAAAAACTATTGTTAACTGTATCATCCATAATCAGCGCATCTTAAAGAGCAGATTTTCTATGCTAACAGAGCAGCATTGGTCATTGGCTTTGCCTACAAGAGCGAAGCAAACTCCCCCATGTATTTATAGAACAAAATGCTAACTTACTTATGATATGTTGTACAAAGCTGGACAGTCAACTGGAAATCAGCTACTTCCCTCTCTGCATGTGGGAGTTACTTCACTCTGATTCCAAGTGCCCCTCTGTGAACTACAGTGAGTCTGGCACTGATGACAACAGAGCCCTGATGAGCATTTGCTTCCATCAGCAAGCTACCAAAATCTTGGGATTGCATAAAAGTAGCATCCCAAAACCTGTCTGGTTTGGCTGAGGCTATAACCAGACTACGGAGGCCTGGATCCAACTGTGGCCTCGCTAAACAAACACAACTTGGAGGTCTGGCTTCGCCTTAGCTGACGGATGTCATTATGCATGTCGATTAAAAACAAACACACTGGCAGAGAGGAACGTCCAGCTTTTCAGTGTGGGCCTAGGGGTGGAAAATCCCATCGGTGAGAGGGTTATACAGAGAAAAAGAGAGTGAAGAAGTAAGGGAGGTGGAGCACAGTGCTACTTTTGGGTGACTGACAGGCCTGTCGCATTTTTCTCATTCTTGGTTGACTTTTCTATGTATTCAGTGCCGTCTAAGATGCCAATTTACCACTTAAACTGTTCCTGAATTGAACAGACTTTCAATTTTCTTTTTTTGTAATTGTCATAAAAAGCAAGTGAAAGATGAGAGTAGGGATTATCCAGGCTCATCCAGCCAGCTCAATGCTGTTATTAGTGGAGAGAAGCCAAGATCAAAACAGACACTGCCCCCCTCAAGCTTACACAAGAATTAACAGTGGTCAGAATGACAAAATGGCCACTATTACTGAGCTATATACATGTTTGACAGCTGCAATTTCAGATTTCAAGTACACATTTCCCCTAGGCATTGAGTGCACAGTTCACCAGTATTTTTTTCATTCAAAAACCAAACATAAAGACTTCTATTTCACAGTGTTTCATAACAACTAAGTGTGAAAACAGTGTATCTGCATGACTTAAGGCAGGCTGAGACAAAAAAATAATGCATTACCACATCACATCAGCCACTGAGCACACTCCATATGAATCAATGATACACAGGTCAGTGGTTCCCAGATACTTCTTCTATGTCACATTTGTATCACATGAGAGCACATGAGCCAATATGTACCAGCATAGATATAACTAGATGTATTAGAATAGCAGCTAATCATAAACTCAACAAGTGTTCATACACATGCACACACCTCAAGAGTAGAAGAACCCAATTGGGCACTGGTATCAAGTTGCAGACAGGAAACAGATGGCCTGCTGGGAAAAGAAGCAAAAAAAGGCATGCCAAAGAAGGCCAGAGAGAATGCTTCCCTCCCTCCTCTTCTCCCTCCATCCCTCCCTTCCATCATCCCTCTGTCCTCAGTTGGAAGAAAAAGGAAGAGCCAGACCGTGGTGGTGTTTTGGAGGGTAGATCAGTGGGCTCTGGCTCGAGATCAGAGTGATGGAGTTCTCTGGGAGAGTTTTAAATAACAGCCCAGCATGGCTCTACTGTACTGGGCAAGGCTGGGACACAGAGCCTGCAGGCTGTTTCAGACAGACTGTAGGACACATCCCAACAGGGGAGGATTTATTATAAGCCTTCAGGGAGTAATACTGCAATCAAGTGCTGTGTTTTACATTAACACAACAAATGTTAGTGGTAAAACACAGTACATATGGGAATGAATATGTAACCTCAGCAATAATAAAGAAATGAAAGGAACAGCTCAACATTTTGGGGAAAACGCTTATTTTGAGATGATCAGTACCACTCTTATGTGTGCATGGTAAAAATGATGCTACAGCATGCAGCCTGTTAGCTTAGCTTAGCACGAGGTCTTCAAACAGGGAGAAACAGCTAGTGTAAAAAAAAAAGTCTTGATACTCTGGAGTTTTATTGTCACAATGAGCAGAGACTTGTTAGGTGGAATCTTCCCCCGTTTCTTGTCTTTATGTTAAGCTAAGCTAATCAGCTGCTGACAGTAGCCTCGTATTTACTGTACAGACATGAGAACTGTATCAGTCATTTCATCAGTCTCCGACAAAAGGCAATAAGCTACTTCCCAAAATGAGAAGTTATTGCTTAAAGTTATAGTTTGTCATCTAAGGAAAACTCAGATTCAGAAGATTGTTTGCTTGTTTTTCTAGGACTTCCTGAGCTCAGTGATTTATTTTCTTAGCCTGTCATCATAAGAGACAGCAATGATGCCTGAAATTACAGAAATGAAGCAATAAACCAGAACTATCCCTTAATTATTCTAAAACTTCTTTTTATACCTCTTAGTAAAGGACAGATCAGGTGGCACAGATTTCATTTGTTACTCATTAGAATACTGTAATATCTAGAGACCATGAAACACATTCAGCAGATGACCTGTGGTATTTACTTCCTCCAGAGATGACCTTGCAACCTTTGCCCGGTACACAGGACTGACCAGATAACCTTTGACCCGGAAAACAGCAATCAGAGATCAATATTGTCTTGAGTGAGATTGCCCTCCACAGAGGATGCATTGATAAGTAGACTGACCCTGATTGTTTGAGGTCATGATCCATCACATGTTTACTTGAGCTATGTGTCCTGGGTTTTCCGAATCTCAGATCTTTATCATGGTGAAGCTCTTACACCAAGACCATATCACATGATCTGACTTACAGTCTCTAAAATTCCTGCAGGGGACTCTAAAAGATATGAAGTGTGATCAGGCTGCTGTCAAAACTATGCACTTGGTGTTTGAGCATGCAGTATGATGCAACTGAATTCAAAGTTGAGTATTTTAATCTAAGTTCTGTTGATCAAATAAGCCCAATCATAATAATACATAATAATATAATTTACTAATGTAATGTCATGTACAATATGAACACTTAAACATTGCCACACAGGCAGTGTATTGTATTAGAACCATGTTTTAAAGATTGTTCAGACTGAACAAATGGACTTACAGACATTTATCAAATAGTATTATATCAGTACTCACTCACATATAAAACCTTTCATCTACACCAAAAATACTTCAAAGTATACTTCAAAGCAATGCCAGTATCACCCTGAAACGCTGTTCTCTATTCCAACATCAGTAGCTATTTGTTCTATATAAATATTGTCCTAGGCAATAGAATGAAATTCAGCCCTAAAGGCTTAGTGCTTGATTAGATATTGCTTGAGCAAATTTACATCACAGCAGATGTTCTCCCTTCGACTGGCAGACATCTGAAAAACCTGCCCAGCATCTGCAGCTAGTCATTTAATGCTTTAATGAAAAAACCCTGGGCTGTAAAATCTACAGACATCATTAAACATGTCTGCTAATTTCTAAAACCTGAAATAAAGGAGTGATAAAAACTATGAAGGCAACACAACCCAAAACACATGTCTACTGTATACGGAAACCTAGTTGAAGTGGGCCGACTTGAAACACGTGTTTAGATAGAAACCTCCTTTCTGTGTCTCTTCATTGAGACTCGGAGTCTTCATTAAATTTGCACCCTGTAATCCTGGTGCAAAACATTTTAACCTTTATTGGAAGTCTTGGGTGACTGTTGAGGAGTGTTTGGGCTTTTTGAAAGTCTCCAGACTTCTAATAAGGAGTCAGCCGAGCCAAAACATAAAAAGTTTGTTGAACTAAAAAGAGTCTGTCTGTCTATATGTGTTTGTCTCTCTTTTCGTGTCCCTCTTTCTCAGTTCGGTTAGGTCGTAAAAAGTAAGTTGTTGGCATGTTTGCAAAAGCTTTCCAACAACAGTTCATAAATTCATACATCCACATTTTCATGATTAATAACTCAAAAATGCATGTTATAAATGTCTCTCCCTAAGTCGACAGCTCTCTCTTTATCCTGCTATGCCACTAAATCCTCCTCTAAATCAAGTTTCTCTGCCTTTTCTGCCCGTGCAGCACATGTTTCTGGGCTCGTAGCGATCCTCGCCTCTCAGAACAAATTGAGTTTAATGGGGGTGAGGCAGGGTGAGTCGAGGGGGGGAAGGAGAGGGGAAGGCAAAGAGAGGGCTGTAAAAACACACACTACTCTATGCCAGTCCCCATGAAGAGAACAGCAGCATTACTGCTTTTACCCCGTGACATTACTGCTTACCCCAAATCCAACAGTAACATTCACTGGCATGGCTTGAACAGAAACACATACTCACACAAGCAATCACTTAAGGGCAAAAATACATCTTAACATGTCTTTTAATAAAGGATTTAGTCTTAAAATATCATTCTGTTGAGTTCACTCTCTAAATTCTATACAGTCCTGCTTGGATTGATGCGTATGAGAACTATTTGGGAAGTTGCTGCATTATAATAGCTGTCAAAGCAAAGTAGACTCCTTCATTGACTTTCAGACTGTCTCAATTTCCAGCTTAAATTAAAATGTCAAACAGCATCCTTTTAGAACGAACAGGTTAAGACACTCACAGTTACTGGCAGATACCAGTTGATCTAGCAAGTGAGAAAACATACACACCTTTGGCAAAACACTGACATGAGCACACACGGTTGGTATGCACCTCAACACTGGGCTTTTTCTGCTCTCCGCCTGGTGCAATGTTCTGGTTTAATTAACTGGACCACTGTGACGGTTCTTCTAAGGCCAACACATCCAGGAAAATGCGCACACACACACACTTTATTTCTCTCTCTCTGAGGTGCAGCGTCCTTCACCCTGACCAGGGCACCTTGGAGAGAAAATTAATTTTCCTGGGTGAGCATGGCTCGCTAAAGGGCGACTAAAAAGTCAGAGACCCAGCTGAATAAAACCATTCAAGGGGCTCTCTGGCAAGCTGTCCACATCTTCCAGACCTGAGGCATGAACTGGACACACACAGCTTTCTGCTTAGCATACTGCAACTACCAATCTACTCTTCTCTATATGCCTGGTTTGATTTCGCTCAAGTTCTTTCCATTGCAGCATCAAACAAGACTAACAAAGATACAAATACATTATATTAAAGATACCCTCAAGACATGTTAATTCACACTGCATGTGCACTACAGTCTTCAAGTTTCCACATCACACTTGTGAATGACATATTTGACCATAGCTGCCTTCTGAACTAGTTTCAGTGTCACAAAATCCCGCTTGTACGCTGATTTACAGTAAGAAACTTTCCCTCCTCAACAGATGGTTGTGAAAACAACCTGCACGCGCATCACTCAGTGCACAGTGAAGCTCAAACATTTTTTTAGTGGAAGGGGGCTTTAAAATCTAAGCACTAAATGTGTTAGTTGTGAATAAACACCTCTGGGATAAACTCTTTTCCTGCATGGCTTCTCTATTGCATCTTAATTTGTGCATCACTTACAGTATGCATCTTCACAGCAGCACAAAAGTGATTCCTCGGGTGTTAATTCCTGTGCATCGTCCCACAGCCATTTTTCTTTAACCCCCTCTCCCACCTCGATGACCTTTCAAATCTACCAGGATCCAGTGGACTTACCCCCACAATCTCACTGGGGAGATAAATAACTCCCCACAGCTATGAGGCTCCTCAAATCCCTCCATCTACGACCAGTCCAGGCAATAACCCAGACATCAGAGGAGTGCTAAAACACTGCTCCCTCCAGAAAAAGACTGTCTGTTAAAACTTCCATCTATTTCAAAGAACTGGCCCAAGAGGAAAGGAAATGCTAGATTCTTGTTGATATGACTATAAGGCAAAGGGGCTCTATAGTTTGGAAGGAGAACCATGGTCTGTAAAGTCTTGTTAACAGAGAATTGTGGGGTATAATAACCAAGACTGGGGGTCCCTGGCAGGTATGATAGGGGAACAGAGTCACTGCTGATGCCAGACATTAGATACTGGTATGAGGATATATAGGTATTGCCAAGATGGTGGTGGTGATGGTGGGTGGGGGGCCGGGAGAACCCCAGCACCCCCTGCAAGCAGCTGCATGTTGGTGCTGAAGAATGTCAGGAAGTTTTTTTTTTTTATTTGGGGGGGGGGTCACATCTGCTTTGGCTATCAGGAGAACACCCCCTCACCCTCCCACTTCAAAATGACTTTTATTTTTTGGAGAATGACTCATTCTGGAAGGGAGGAAGGAAGGAAGGAGAGAAGGAAGGGCAGTATAGGAAGGAAAGAAAAAAAGAAAACACCCCTGTAGGAGAGTTGAAGCCATTAGGAATGCATGCTGAGTTTCAAAAACAGAGAACAGAGAAGAAAAGGATAAAAATCAAATCAAGGGTAGAGGGAAAAAAAGAGGGGTTTGGAAAGGAGAGGGGGCTTTGCTATTCAGTGAGAGAACCGGGCCAAAGCTTAGAACAGCGCCAGGTCCCATTTAAACTAGACAAAGTAAATAAAACCACTTGATGAAAAAGAGAAAAAGGAAGCGAAGGGATGGCGGAAAGAGCGCTCCATGCAGAGCGGGGGGGGGTATGGAGCTATACGAAGCTATGAGGGACGAAGGGAGAGAGAACAAGCAGGCCTGCCTTTCTGTTTTTACAACTGAGCAGTCGAGCCTTATCTGATGGCCGGACACAGATTTACACAGATTATCACAGCATTGTCAAACATGAAGTCACATCTCCGTGTGTGGGGAGACAGACAGAGAAGTCCATTCATCTCACTCATTAATCATTTCTGCTGAAATCTCTATCTCTCCCCCTGATCATCCAGACTGTTAATCTGGAATAATAAACAAAGAGCAAGTTGACATCCAGCTTTAATCAAAATGCGCTCTGAAGAAGGCCGGGCTTATTCCTGTTCCTGTTCCTGTGCTGTCAGCCTCTGGCCTGCCCTCTCTTCTCGTAACCCAAACCACACACTAATTCATAAATTGCAAACAAAGAGTCCCTTGTGGTTTGGGAGGGACCGGGCCGGCACTGCAGACCGGTGCTACAGGGGGGAGGAACAGCTACATGTCAATTAGAGGGGAAACCTGGCGGATGGGGAGAGGTAGGTGTGGATGCGTGCGCTCACAAACAGGCTCGCACATTTACAGTCATGCTCACAAACAGGGAGGCAGGAGCACAGACCTACTGTATACACATGTTCACAACAGACAGGAACAACACACACACACACATATGTGTGCCATTTGGAAGCCATCTAAACAATTTTGTCATTTCAGAGCCCAGGAACTGAGTGCGCCATTGTCTGGTGTGAGAAGCTCGCTGGGTTTCTAGGTCCTGTTTACGAGGGGTGACGTGTGTTTGGGTGTTTTGAATGTGCCGCTGGGAGTTAAGCCTGCAGTTGTCTTGTACTCAGGGCAGGCTCCTTTGATAAAACACATGCTGAATTGCAGGGAAGCTTGTTTCAGTCACACGTGCGGATTGAATTCTTAACATGAGCAGGTTCAGATCAGATATGAGTTTCCTATAGGGCTATAGGCCATTTACAACCGAAATCTTCTCATTAACTTTCAATTTTTATAGTGCAATGAATGGTCTGAATCCCATATTACAAAACCAGACTAACCAGACCAATTGCAACAAGAAAGGAAGTGTCATGTACAGATGCATTAAAAGCAAGAAAAAATGCAAGGGCATTTGCTGGTTTAAGTGTCTATCATCGTTAACTGAATGTCTTTGGGTTTTGGAGAATTGGTTGGAAAAAACAGGAGAGTCAAAAACGTCATCTTGGGCTCTGGGATACTGCAACTGTCTTCATTCTTTCTTTGACATTTTATAGATCAAATGTTAGTTAATGGTCAAATAATCATCAAAATGATCAATTCATAGAGACCCTACAATGGACTGTCCAGGGTGTACCCCGCCTGTCACCCAATGTCAGCTGGGACGCTTAAGGATAAACGGTATAAATAATGGATGGACGGGTGTCACAGAGTTTTAAAATGACATATTTTCAGTGAGTTCAATGATCCTGCTCGCTCAGCACCAGTATTTGGAGTGTGTGAACGACTTGTTGCCCCTGTTGGTTTTACTGTATTATGCACCCTGTGGTTAATTACAGTGGAGTCAAACTACAGCCAACAGAGCCTGTTCTGATCAGAGCTACCAGCAGCTCATTAGGAAAAACACTGACCACCCTTTATAGGCACACATACAAGCACACACACAGAGGGATACTTGGAAAAAAAAAAATAGTATCACCGTTCTTATTAAAAAGGTACCAGCGCAGTGTTGACAGGGCGTTGTCAGGTATCCGTTTAGTCGTGTGCATTGTTGCGTGTATCTAAGTGATCTCACTCTGGTTTACCTCATGTCCACACGTGAGACCTGCACTTCCCTGTCAAGAGTCTTAATCAAGTCAGTCAACCTGGCAAATCTCCCCCCTCAGCTCCTGAACACTTGTTTCCTCATGTTTCAGAGGAATTCTAGGACACACACAGACACACACCAACCTCCAAATAATTAACAAACACTCACTCCGGTTTTAACACTCATCTGTTCTCACATCCTCAACAGTGAGAGCCGAAACATTAAGGACATTCCTGAGAGTGACGCAAGCAGAGGCATTTAAACTTCACAGAAAGCAAATGGTAAAAACAGAGTCTTATGACAGATTAAAAATGCAGAGAAATGACTCTAACACGTCTCATATTTAAAGCTGTTAAAAGGATGGTTCCACTTCTCAAAGAAGTCTCACAACTTGGGCACAGAGAGCAACAAGCAAAAACAGCCAGACTACAGCAGAGAGATTTAAAAGCGTGCTCAGACAGAAGACAAGGTGACACTTACACACACATCGCTGAATGGAAAATCCTCCTGGGTCCAGAGCAGTAACTTTCTCTCAGTGCGTGTGTTTGTGTGTGTGCGGCTGTCTGTCTTGTCAAACACTCCCCTCCTCCTCCTCCTCCTCCTCCTCCTCCTTCTCTCGGTCCCGCCAGGAGAGCTAGGACCAGCTTTGCCGTAAAAACAAGCGCTCACGTGAACAGTCCGCCACCATGGGTCCGACCAGAACAAGAGAGAGAGAAGACGGTCCAAAAAAGGAGAAGAAAGAAGGAGGGAGGAAGTAAAAAAAAAAAAAAATTAAAAAGATAGCCCCTTTAAGAAGGTATACTCCTTTATGGTGACTCCCCCTTTTTAAGGCAAATGGGGTGTGAAGAGTGTTTCCTCTTCTTTTCTTCTTCTCATCCGGAGAGAATAACCAGTGAAGGCTTTTCTAATGCCTCTCTTCTTTTTCAGTTTTCCCTTCCTTCCTACTCTCAGGGAGAGAGAGAAAGTTAAACCCGGCTTTAGACAACTGGAATGTGACAGCAGGAGAGAGGGAGAGGAGAGAGAGAGAGAGAGAGAGCGAGAGAGAGAGGGAGAGGGTGAGGTGGAGAGGGAGGGAGCTAGACTGTGTGTATGTATGAGAGAGAGAGAGAGAGAGAGAGAAGCGGGACATGTAGTGTGTCCACCTATACAGCCCACTGCTGTGTGAGTGAGCAGTCAAAAAAGAGAGGAGGGGAGGGGAGGAGAAGGAGCTGACGAGGGAGGAGAGGGAGGGGGAGGAGGGGGCTGAGAGTGTGTGAGAGTGAATGAGAGAGAGAGAGAGAGAGAGAGAGATGAAAAAAAAGTCAGTGTGCAGCTCCAGGAAATGACCTGAGAATTTCATTCAACTCAGACTGGAAATGTGGTGTGTAAGAGCCAGTATACGCTCTCACATCTCTGTAATATAGTTGAGCAATATAACAATATATATCATAAGACAATACAAATGTTTCCATATGATTTAATGTGTGATATCTATTACCTTTAATATCTCTGGCTGTATGAGATCACTGTGAGCCAGACTGCTTTATGGAAATATTGTATTTTTCTACGAGAGTACCTTCATCTGTCGGTTATTTGATATTTCCATATAAAATGACACATTCTGTAATAAAGAACTTTATCCATATCACTCCACCCTGGCTCACTGGTGTCATTCAGAGACGTTTGTGCAGCTGTTTCATTTATACATGTATGATTATTGAGTGCAGTGCAATTTTGTTTTGTTTTTTTAATTTCATTTTTGAAGTTAGATCAACCAATCAACTTGGCTGGGATCTGCATTCACTCTGCCTTTGTTCTCATCCAGGAATTTTATGGAAAGACATTCATAACTCGCCACATAGTCTCTGAACACAGAGCATGTTTCCACATTTGTAAATTACGTCCAAAACAAAATTTAAAAAAAAAAAGTTCTTGTTGTGTGTGGTGTGTCAGTTACTCTGCAAATCTATGGTTACCCATAACACCCTTCTCTGCGTAGATCTGCGGAGACATTTAAATGTATTTTTGCCAAACTATAATTTCAGTTTAAGATGCCCTGGGAATTTCTCCCTTTGACCCCCCCTCCCCACCACACACACACACACACACACACACACACACACACAAATTCTCCCCTCTCTCCCTTTCCCTTTCCCTCTCTCTCCATCCACATCCACCGCAGGAGGGAAACTGAAACCAGCCACAGACTGGAAAGCATTAGTACCCCCCACCACCACCGCTGCCACCGCCGCCGCCCGCCCCAATTCAACACACTCTACATACAAATGGACGACAGATCACACACACACAAAAAGCAGAGAGAAGTTTTTTCCCTGTGAGCGCAGAGTGACACGAAAACAGTAGTGTACACAGTTTATGAGTTTGCGAAGCCGACAAAGTTGGCAGCGAGCTCTCATCCAGAGCTTTGCTTATTTTGCAGTTTCCAGCCCAACAAAAAAAAAACTAAACAAACAAAAAAAGCAGTCGCTCATTTGGGAAAACAGGCCAAGCAAAAACCACAGGCTAGGGGGAGATGTTTGTGTGTTTGTGTACACACGGTTTGTGTTCAGCACTCAGTTTGTCCATGTACTACATAATTCATTTGTGCTTGTTTTTATGTGCTTATGTTTGGACATAGTATACGCTACCATGCATTTGTGTGCAAACATGTGACTGTATGACTGTTTGCTTCACTACATGCTCCTATTATCCTGACATCTCTAAAGCAGACAAACAGCCCAAAGCCAAATGCAGAACATTCCTCTGCTCTGGAAAGCGCTTCCTATGTTGGGGGCTGGAATGGTTACAGGGACATAAGTGGCTCTGAGCAGCGGCAGCAGAGGGACAGACCCCAAAGTGATCATCAGAGAGGCCCCTCTTTCTCCCATTCCCACAGACAGCGTCTTTAATGAGACCTACAGCCTCGATGAAATGTCACGGAGTCCAGGTATAGGACTGAGTGGTCAGAATTTGAGTCAGCAAGACAAACAGGAGGGAAGACAGACGATGATTATCCACAATGTCATGAGACTGTCTGCACATTGAAGATAAAGGGGGGGTGGCCAAGCAGGAATGACATCGAAGCAAGCATTTCTGCAAATCAGAATACACTGAAGGATTTAGACAGAAAGCCAAATAATCAATAATTAACTAACACCACTGATAGCACAGGACTACAATGGACACATCCACCTACAACGTTAGATCATCACTGCAAGGGTTTATCTTGTATTTGGGTTAGCAGAAGATATTATGATGAATCATACTGAGTGAGCACTACGTTGGCCCTCGTCCTATCGCGCTTATCCAGTCACCTGGGTTATCAGTGCGGGCCTCTGATGTTCCTTCCCCATCGTGTTTACTAAGCAGTCTGTAGACAGAGGAATCAAAGCGTCTGGCTGGCACGCAGTCTAGTTTCCGCTTAACTATGAGCAACTATTTTCTATTTTCATTTAAGGGACTTTTTCAAAGGGTTGGTACCGTGACACAAGTGAATACCGAGACAAAACACTGCACCACCGGCTCAAGGGAAAAGGAGAGCGAGTGAATTCTGAGAACATTCTTAACTCACATTAGTCATGGATTTTGTGGTGAGGTACAAGTCTCACTGGAAGTTTAATACACTAACAGGCAGAATGATTAAGTATCAAGGAGTTAGAACGTATCTTTTAGCTGTGATTGAGCAACTCTGTGGTGTAGTGATAATCAGGAACTGTAATGAGTCCTCCTTATTCATGGTTTACTTAACTGGTCTTGTATTTAATTGCAATAATCTTGTTTTTGTTTTTTTTTACTCTGTTTCTTTTTATCTTTTATTGGAGAAACTATTGCCTCTAAAGTTTAAAGTAATAAACTTTCCCTTTAAAAACATTTTACAGCATTTATCTAAAATAAGGTTTTAACAGATTTTTCTCTTGCAAATGGAACTTCATTTGCAGTTTCAGGAAGAACAAGGACAGTCTGAAAATCCTATTAGCACAAACCAATTACTCCTAAAGTCAGAATTCACATTTCCGCAGATAGCGAAGGACACAAGCCAGTCAACTTCCAGCTCTAACCCCTAGGCTATCGCTCCGTGCAGTCGGAAAAGGTGGACAGAACGGAGACAAGAGGAAAACACGAAGAGAGATGAGATGAAAGGCAGAGGTTTGAAGAATGTGCAAGAAAAAGGAAAAGGGTGAAGAAGAGAATAAAAAAAAGAGGTGGTAGAAACAGAGAAGGTGAGTGAAGTGTGAAAAAAAGGCCAAAAAAAAGGGTGAGGGAAAGTCAGAGAAGTTGTGAGAACTTAAAAGGGAATTTAACACCCTGTTTTTTCAAATCCACTTTGTTCACGATTCATTTTAATCTGATTAAAGTTCTTACAGACTTTCCCCGAGGGCCAGTGATCACATCGGCTGGGTATTAAACTAGATTTGTAATATATGACCACACCACATATAGACGAGTGTGAATGTGTTTGAAGGAGGGAAAATAACCAGAATTAGGGTGTGATTTAACCTGTTTTTATTCGCTTGCGTGTGTGTGCGCACGCACCCCAAACAGCCAGCACATACCCAATGTTGTAAGTCAATGAGACATGGCTCAGGGCAGACATCAGCTGACTGAATATACTGGCAAAGAATAAAACCCACAACCCCTAGCATCAGCAAATCACCACAGCAACAGTGCGTTCCCGCCAAAAACTCCCTTCATGTGTCCCGTCCTCTTCCAGAGACCACACCCTGAGCTCGTTCACTAGCTTTCAGCAAGTTACTTCCCCCAACTTCAGTAGATGTTTGCTACAAAAATGATTCAAACTGTGTGTTGGAGGGACAAGAGAGCTGAGCAGAGACGATGTCATTACCAACCATACTGAATGCCTTTTATGGGCACTGGCCCGGAACAACTACAACCACTATTAAAGCAGCACACCGACGCACACACACGGGTCAGCCGAGGTCACGTGCCGTGTGTTTTCTCGCAGCAGTGTTCCTGAGAGTGCCAGCTGCGGCTGTTATTCCAGGGTTTCTGCAGAGTCAGGTTTGTGTTACGAGGCTGGGGAGCGTTCACAGGGGCCATATCATTCCTCTATCCTGGCCTCCCCACTCACTAAAATCGGGCACACCACGGATCACGTAGGGGTCACAGAAGAATGTTTCTTAAAACATCTTCTGCCAGGTTCTTGGTTTGTTTTACCCTAATAAAATATCCAATTGTCGGGGTCGCAGCCATGTACTGTATTTTGATGCAGTTAGAGCCAGAGTACAGTGTAACCACTGAAGTATTTGAAGGGTTAGGGTTAGGTAAGGTAATTTTCTTGAGATTGGCACTGTGCTCCGTACAACTGCAATCAGCCTGGTGAAACCACACCCAATCTGGCAGTGCCTTGCGATGAAAACACAGTCAAAGAATTTTTTTTTGGTTTCTCTTGAACCATCAAGAAACTTGTCAGGTGCACCATCAAAATATTACAAAGCCTTAAACCTGCAGCAGCATGAGAGAGCAGAATGGCTCTGTGTAAGACAGGCGAAAATACTTGGTTCAATGATTGACTCAAATGAGCCATTCCAGTCCCCATGAGGTTTTCTGCTGGATGTTTTTTTTTAACTTCTGTTTCCTGGAGGCTTCTTTACAATGAAATCACAAGCTTACAATCAGTCGTAGAAAATCCAGTCAAGCATCACTGAAAACCATGAAGTGAAGGTCATGAAAGCTTAGAAATTAGTGCAGAATGATTGAGTCAGATATATTAATTACACAGGAATAAGGTCACATTTACATATGATTTGTCACATTTTTTAATCCCTATTTTTCTACAACAAACTACTCAGAGTTTTGGTGGTGGATCAAAGTAAAGCTTTCAGTTTGAATCGATTACCAAAAAAAGAGAGAGAGACCTGATTAGAGACCTAACAGACTGTGGTTTAGTTAAAGATTAAGGACTCAAACTCTCCTCCTGACAAGAGTGCCAGGCAGCGTGAAACTACTTCCTGTGCCTATTATCACCTGTGTGTACAAGCCTTGGTAGAGATACTGGAAAAAGTGTCTGCTTTAGTGAACGCAGTGTACACGTGTGTGTTTTTGGGTACATATCCTCTAGTCCTGCAGCTATAGGATGAGCTATAAGGGGGAATGATGGGGCCCCTGCAGCAGCTACTGCCTGGCTGGCTGGCTGGCTGGACTGCAACTCCACACAAGTGGGCCAAAATAAACATCTTCCCCACAGTCTCCTCTGCTGACATGACATGAATGTGTGCTGGGGAGCTGGAGGAGTGAGTGGCTTTTGCAGTGGTCATGTGTACCTCAAGTATCTTTGTGCATGTATGTTATTGCGTATGTGTCCGAGTGTATGTCTGCATAACCAAATTGGCACAATTCAAACCCTCAAGCTTCTGAATTACATCTTTATCTTCCTCTATTTTCCCCTGTTAGTTCTAAATCAGCCCCCCCTGAGCCATGCGTAGGCAGCCACAGTCTCCACTCCACTCGGACTGTGTCCATTAAAAACACTAGTAGCACAGACCAGTGACCACACCTCTGTCAAAGCCTACAGTTTAGTCCCTACAGTGAAGCCTTCACCAAAATGAACCATCCTCACATTGCACTCCATATTTTATCTGCTAAAGTAAAGAGAAAAAGTAAACACCAATTAGTGAAAACATAAAAAGAAAATGTAACTTTAAGACAATTTTGATTTGCCTATAGACATTAAGGGGGAAAAAATCCAAACAAATAAAACAAGCTCAAGAAATACATAGTGCAGAACATTACTGGTAGCTGTTTTCCTAGAAATGTTAGGTGTGGATTTTTCCTTTCATTTTTTCTTTTCTTCAACTTGACAAAATTGTGTATATTGCAGGGCCAAGAGTTGTTAAAATGTACTTTAAATTATAGTTGAAACTTCTTTCAAAGATACCAAACATGGCAGACTGTATTTTGGGGGAATGTACATAAAATTGTTCAAAAGACATCCAGAATCTGTTTTTATCTTTCTATTTCTGTCCAGTTTATTAGCTGCTCATTCTAAAGTCAAGAATTAGCTTTCATACTCAAAACTTAGCAACCATAGACTAGAAAAAAGTCTGAACATCCACATTTTCATGACAACTGGGCAAATCCCATCTGCTATGAAAGATGTGCGATATGCTCAAAAGCTCCAAAATGGCTACAAATAGACCAATATTGTTCAAAAGAGGCCGTCCATTTTATATTAATAATGGTCCAAGCTGAGAAGAGGAAAATCAGTTCAACAGTTGAGCTGCTTGCTTTTGCATCCAGTACAAAACTCAGAGTTGAGGCTGTAGTCCTATATATGAAAAAACATATAGGATATTAATGGTCTCATTATACTTTCATTAGGGTTATTTAGGAGATCCTATTTCCATTTTGAGGTTTCAACCTCAGGGTTGGAAATGCCTGAGTTGCCTATTCCATCGAGCCCCCCTCCTCCAACCTCAGATCCCATGTTAACCAGCTAAGTGCCACAATTAATCCATTTCCTGCTCAGCAATTAGACCTGTTCATTAGGTTTTCCATGACCCCCCACCCCTGAAAGAGTCTGCTCTGCATGGTTCAAAAGAAGCCGTGTGGCTCGTTCAGGCTGATACACTACGCAGCAGTGAATACTCTTGAGGGCAAGCCTTGAAGGGAAGTTTAGGAGAGAGGCCTCCTCATCTTGATATCAAATCTGAAGTTTTAATACTTCTCACGGGAGGAAAGGAGCTCTGCTCTGGGTAAGGAGGCCTCAATCTGGGACTCACACAAGGAGGAGGAGCAGAAGGAGAGAAAGATTCTTCCGGATATGATTTGATCAGCATGGACGTCCATAAATTATATTTTGTTAAATCTAGTTTAAATGTATCGCTGTCCCTCATGGGACAAAGACATTCACATACAGAGGCAGGATGCCCTCAGGCTGTATCTCTTCACTCACAAGTGCAGAGGAAGGATGTTGGCATATAGGGAGGATAATGATGTGGGGCTGTAGGGCAGGCCTCAGAGGTCTGGTTGAGCTAGCTGTACAAATAGGACCCTTCCTCCTACCAGCACATGACCAAAAAGACCTACTTACAGTATGCACACAACATCAGCCAGAACTGTACTTTTTTAATTATTTTTTTTTTTTAAATCACATGTATAGATTTATACATGGTGCAAAGAGACAGAGTTTTTCATCCCTGCTTCAAAAGATGGAGGTCAAACTAAGAAAAATTAACCAACACAACATTACAAGAAGGAAACTTCAAAAGGGGCCACACTGGAATCCTGCTTTTTGAAGAAAGTGCCCGAAGCAGACTCATTTATCAATCTCCAACAGTTACACTGGGGGGTAAATATTTCCATGTTTAGGCTATGAATAATTTGCAGCATTGCTACAAGTGTATTTAATACCTTCACCTTCTTATAATATTGAAATGATAAATATTAAGGGCTGCACTTAATCTGCAATGGGACTCCTGAGGTATTTTTTTGACAAATAAACAAACCATGGGGACTTCCTCCAGGGGGAGTGGATGTAAATGAAGCCTGACAGTGGCGGCTGTGCGGAGTGTGTGTGTGTGATCTGCTGGGAGACTGATGGCAGGTTCCGGGCCATTTGCTGCTGTGTTATTGCTAAGAAGCGAGTCCACCCCTGGGGCTGTGTGAGGAAGAGGCTGGAGCTCGGAGGGTTGACGGCTTTATAAATCACTGGCGAGCTGGGGCCGATAGCGGGTCCATACTGTGAATCACACACGTACTCATGCCTACGTGTGTGTATGCCCAAACTCTCGACTTATACACACATACGCATTCAAACACATACTTGTGCAGATATATAGAGATATAAAACACTTTCCTCAACTATTTCATTCTTGGCAGGCTGCTAAAGACCCCAAAATAGCACTTGGGTTATCACAGGACAGTTAAGATTTTAAGTGGGTTAACACCTACTTAAGGCAAGGTGACCCACACACACACAGAGACGGGAGTTAATTTTCAAAAGACACAAAGTCAGAATATCATTGAAATCTTATCAAAAAAAAAAAAAAGACTTCTACGAATGTCCAAAGAAAAAAAAAATCATGGTTTATTTATATTTACCAATTTACTTATTCATTATCCATCAACAAGTGCCTCCTGGTTTAAAAATGTTGTGCTATCAATCACTTTGTTTAAGTAGTCACCACTTTTTTCAGCTGGATCAAAACATTGTACAGACCACCACATGCAGATATGCACACAAATGCTACCAATCATGTGCAGACAGACATCCTCCGTCCCCTACTCTGACACAAATGGGGTCAATGCTACACACACTCAACCACCAATGAAAGAGGATCCCCCGAAATTACCACTTTGCTGGAGCCTGGAGCTACCAAGTGACTTCATGTCTACAGCAGCTAGACTGATTTACTCACATTCATCCATCCCAACTCTTGACCACAGCCCAGAGAAAACCCACCTCCTACCCCTCGCCTCCGCAGCACCACCCCCCACCCCCGCCGCCTCTATCTGTTGAACGTTTACACCATTCCACATCCTTCCCCATTCTCTGCTGCCCCTTCCTCAAAAAACACACTCGCACATTCACCGACCCGACTCAGCACCAGAGTTGTTAGGAGGGTCCGTTGTGTTATCAGCGTCAGATAAGGGAGGTTAGACAGAGATTCAAGCCAAACGACTGCATAAACACAACTGAACAGCCTGTGGATTCTTGTCTGCGCTGGCCGGTTGCTATTGAGATAAAAGACAGATGGATTCTTGGAGGACTATCTGACAATCACGCAGCATTTGGAGACAAGGGACTCAGGGAGCTTCAAAACCAAAAGTAGAATTTGGATAAACTCTGATAAGAGATAGATAATTTACAGTCCTTTGAAAAACATAACAATGATTATTTAGTCCCAGAGTAACCGCCCACAAATCTCATAAAAAGCCTTAAAATCAGGACTCAGAAATCACATTGAAATGCCAAGCTTAACAGTTGTCCTTGTCTGGATCTAGATTTCTGTGACAATGATTTTGGTGGGTTTGAGAGGCTCCAGGCCATGGTGCTGATAGATCAATACCTGGTGCTGGAGGCAACTGGATAGTGTGTGTGTGTCCAGGCATGAGGTTAATGAATTACAGCCTAGACAGTTCAGGATTAGCCCAGGGCTGGGGAACAGATAAAAAGGACGACCATCATTCTCATCCATCTGGACAGATGTGAAGTCAAAACAGCAGATACACTGCCAGATTTGTTTTGATTTAAAATACATTCTGGAAGTGGAAAATAAGTTTTTAAAACTTTAAACTTCTTGCGTGATGTTCCTTGCTCCCTCTAACTAAAAAAAAAAGCTTTAATAGTCAAAAAACAAACACCACATTCTTTCAGAAACCTGTCAAAAGTGATTATGAAGGTGTGTCGCCTCATGAAATGCTTGAATTTAATTGCAAAGCAAATCCAAAAATCCATCAAATTAGTAGCCAGGACACACTGTTTTCACTCAGATTACCATGATAAAGTTACAGACACTTTAAAAGTTGAAACAGTTCTAAATTAACCTGTATTGTCCACCAGTGCACCTGGCAGCATCATCGCTTTACCTTAAAAATACATATAATCATTAAAGCCCATTTTAGAGCCTGTAATTCTGTAACACAGAGCTAAAACATCATCATCATCAGACAAGGCTGAAGCCAAGTTCATCAGTGAATGAACATCGCCCTCTGGTGGCAGGAAAATGAAGCCCTCAGTAAAGGTGTGTAATGTGACTCACCACAGGTGTAGATGACACTGAGGTACTTCCTGGTGCCAGAGTAACACGGATCTCCAAAGTCTCTAGTGGAGGCTCGGACGAGACAGCTCTTCTTGCCCTGACAGCGGGCGGTGAGAACCTGCAGAGCCACAGACGACTGGCAGTCTGAAAGGGAAGCAGAGGAGGGGAGATGGATGAAAAGCATTACAGTTAACCTGATTATATGATCAAATAATTTATAAAACAGGGGTCACTGTCACTGCTTTTATACCTTTTCTAGTAACATTGAAATATAGCTGTCGGTAATTTCTTAGGAAGTGCTCTGGAAAAGACTAATTTGGTGCTAATTAAAGGGAAATTGGAGCACAAGTTGATTGATCAGTCAGTTAACAAAACGTTAATTGACTGAAATCATTTGGATGATTTGAGCCATTTGTCAAAATGCCAAAGAGATTCACTTAATGTTCATTTTGCAAATGAGTCTGTTGCTACTTGTTGAGTGTTTGACGGACAAGCAGTACTTCAGACACAAAAGGACTACATGAGTCTCTGTCAGCGACAACAGAGATGGACACACACGCACATACACACACACATTCTGCAGACAGCAAAGGGACTTCTCTCACACACATTCCCTCCCATAAAGGTTTTCTCTGCTCCCACGGTAGAGCCTCTGTCCACATCAGACCCACATAGAAAAACCTTAAAGGGGCCTCACATTGTCTACAGAGATACCTGATCCAACATATATATGTGTGTGTGTGTGTGTGAGAGTGTGTTTGTGTATGGAGACCAGACTGAGTAATGGATGGGGCTCTCATACATCATCGCTAAGCACCCGCCAGCTCCTCCAGAGCCTCTCCTCTGCAGCTCTCACCCTCTGTGCTGCGTGGACGGACGGATGAGGCTCGTCTCTCCCTGTTTTCCGCTCTGACTTCCTTCCTCTCTCACATTTCTAACAGGACTAAAGAAGATGATACTCTAGCCCGCAGAGCTCGCACACTTTGAACAAACCTCAAAGAGCTCATTATGTCAGTTTTTCACACTCACATTTTTACAAAACATCATTTACAGTCATTTGCTGATTGATCTACTAATGAGAAGTTTCTTTTCACAAGTTACCAGAACCAAATAAGACATGGTCAGAATGCTTGTTTTGCCCAAGCTAAAGTCCCAAACCCAAAGATTTCCATCATATCAGACAAAGAAAAGCAGCAAATCTTATCATATGCGAAGCTGAAATAAGTCATTCCGCCGCATTTTTGCTTGAAAACTATTAAAATAATTATTCCATTATCAAAAAAAGATCAAATAATTGAAATATAGTTGAAACAATTAGTCAAAGACAGTAAGAGACAAACTGACAGTGTATGTGTCATTATTCAGACAATAAAATGTTTAGTGTTAGTGTTTGTTGTTGTATGTGTTGTGAGGCAAAATGACCTGTTTGAAAAGCACTGAATGGTGGGGCTGCCTGATTATGCAATAATCACATTTAGTTAGCTAGAAAATGTCGCATTTTGACTTAAAATGGTCTAAATATCAAAGTCAAAGGTCACAGGTTCAAGTCAATAAACTGCTTATTCATTATGTGAAGCAAAGACTGAGAAGTGGATGTTCTTCCTTAACTTTTTATTATCATGACATGAAAATATTAAAATACCCTTGATGGTGTAATCCCAGTGGGATCACTATTCTTTGCTCCACCTTATCAACTTAAGTGACTCTACAGAAGGAGGTGTGAGGAGCATTAATAAAGTTGGAGGAATCTCCTGCCGAGTTCTGTGGGAATGTGAACAGTCCTGGGTTCCACACAGGATGCTTCCCAGGCCCTTACGGTCCATCTAACTCCTAAAAACAACACAAGAAGACGAGCCTTTGAAAGTGGACACTGGGGTCTCACACCGTCTGCCCTGGTGAGCCCCAGAGAGGCACAGAGATCAGAAAAAAGGTAAAGAGAACAGGCTCACACGTCAACAGGCCATAACAAATTATGGCACGGGTCAAGGGTAACGTCCAGTCAGGAAGTGAAAGAGGGCAATCCGGTGGTCATGGATAGTGTCAACATTAGGAATTCTTTGAATGGTCTATAACTGTGCTTTATAATCAAGAGGGAACACACCTTATCCCATGTTAAAGTTTGTGAGAAAATTGAGACTTTTCAGTCCAAATCACAGCTTTTTAAAAATGTAAACCTGAATCAGTGTCATTCCCAATCAGAATGCAGTGAGGTGGAAGCCCGCGGGAACCAGTGAGTGTAACTGGATAACACGTCACACACCTCAAAAGGTTGGATAGATCCCACTGTCACATAAAACACGCAGATTCACTGATAGAGACTAAGCTGGAAATTCACCACATTCTTCATCTGCAATTACAGATCAGTCTTAGGTGATTTCAGGAAACTTGGAATTAATTCTTATGTTGAGGAGTTTTGTCAGTATGTTATAGCAGCAATTAACAGTGTATCTCTAGCTTTCATAAATCTAGCCATTAAATAATTTTGTGTGTAATATGTCCAAAAGCTGTGAAAAATGCTCATTCTAATTTCTCTACTGAATGTAGCGATAATATCACTCCTCATGCGCACACACATATATATCCTTGATTGTTAAGTGCAATAGAAAAAATCCTGGTATGATATATATCACTGTAAAAAATAAGTTTAACACAAATGTGGTTGATTCATACCACTTATCCTTAACGTCGCAGGTGGGCTGGAGCCAATCTCAATGGTCAATAAAATTTCTTTTAAAACTTCAGTTCCAAAAGTTGTATCTACAGGGTGACAGTAAGAGAAATAACGTGACTAAGCAGCACTTGAGCATTGCCTTGTATCACACGCTGAACTGCATCCTGAAGACAGGATTTAACTAGCAGCATTGTACAACCTGAACCAGGGAAACCATGAATATAGAAGGTTGTTATCCCTATCAGCTGATCATCCTCAAATAACATTCTGTACAAACAGATAAAATACCAGTACCCATTGTAGACCTTCTATACTTAAAGACATAGATCTGTAGATATAACTGCCTATTCTAAATCAACATTTATTTAGCATGGCCCTCTAGCTGCTGTTAAACATTAGAAACATATGCAACATTTCATTAAAATTGAAGATGTTTGATAATGTTAATCATTGTGCAGGTACATGTGTGTCTATATTTCTTTCTATAGGTGCTGCAGCACAAAAGCCTCCTGGTCTCCCTGATGTGCTTTAATTTTCTGTCTCTCTCTCTCTCTTTTCGTTCCCAGAGGGCTCGTTCGAGCCTATGTGCCACGCACAAAACTTTCCACCCTGACAAGCCCGTCTACTGACAGACAGGCCCCCATTAGCTGCTGCTTTGATTCCTGGATGGGTGATTAGTTGAGCAGGGGGGAGACCAAGGAGGAAGGGGTGGGGCTGGGGTGGTCCAGGGACAGATAGAGACTTCTAGAGACAAGAGGATGGAGACACACACATTTACTCTTTGTCCACTGGCTCTCTATGCACGCACACTCAACCACACACACGGCATTTCTATGCAGTTTAAAAGAGCATTCCTCATCTGACCTCCCCTGGCTCTCATTAGCGGCTTTAACACAGACAGGCAAGCACAGAACAGTCCTCTCACTCACACACACAGAGAGAGAGAGAGAGAGAGAGAGAGGAGAGGAGAGGGGGGAATAGTTATGAATAACCACTGTTACCTCTAACCTTTACCCTTAACCACCTCCAAGCCCATGCACCAACTGCTCTATCCTCCAAACACCCAACAAGGGTAGGCCTATGGCTCAAAAGAGAGGGTCCACAGTCAAGAGAAGCAGCAACTGAGGAAAAGGAGGAGTTTCCTGGACAAGCACACGCACACACTGGGGAACACAGATGTAAACGGAGGATACAGAGAGCTGCAAATAAGAAAACATCTTCTTAAAATGACCCATACTTGACACCTAGTGTCGCTGTCAGTGTAAATTTGTTTTCCTCTCTGTGCTAGATGCACTTCAAGTGTGTGTTGATATGCTACCCTGTACCAGCAGCACCTCTATGCGGCTCAGCAACGTTTGTCACATCAGTCATCCGTCGTACATCTAACTTACTGCTTGCTTGAACCAGCAGCAGCCTCATGTTGTCTTCACACTGAACCTGCCAGTTTTCCCACTTCCACAGAATTATTTTGACATGATGGCATACATCTACAAAACATAACATTAATATGTGAAATAGTAGCTCTTGTGTGTTGTGATGGCTGCTGTTGCGTTTCACTCATCACAGAGCCCTTATATTAAGATTAATGTGGGGGTGAGTGTGTTGTGGGTGCAGTGTATGCTGGTGGACTGAATGACTGTTTTGCACAAATTTATAGGACAGCACTTGTGTGTTTACCCCTAACTTCAAACACACCTCCGAGCATGTACACACAGACACACAAACCCACCCACACACAGTACATGTGCACATACAGTACATCCACGGCAACCTTTCCCAGCAATGCTCCAGAGCAATCCTCCTAGTCTTCCGCCCACGCACACCTTTCCTGGAATTTCCAAGACAATGGGCAGACACACTTGTCAAAAGTACTCATCTCCTCTCCTGCTCTGACTCACCTGCAATACATATAATTTGATAGGGAGGCTTAAGTTAGTGTTGTGGGATTAGAAGTCTTTGTATAATAGAACAGTGACTTACTTTCAGATGACGTGATAGGGCTTAAAGGTCCTGCACACGCCAAGAGCTTATTGCGAATGCCATTAATGAACTTGAAACCGCTCTCCTATGCCCACAATTACTGTAAACGGTCTATTGACTTCAGCAGGATTAGATCTTACTGTAATATGGTAGTTTCAAGTATTACAATATGCTTCAAGTTATTTCCAATGCTGAAGTGCCCAGCAGAACTCACAACACCCCTGCACCGATAAATGTGTGCACATAAGCAGGCAGAGAGATCTCTTCAGCTGTGTTTGGAAGTTGATAGCAGGTTATTCCTAGACTCAAAGGCACTTAGTACAAAAACAGTAAACCCTGCGCATGTGCGTGTGTGTTATCACAGACAACATGTTACTTTAGATATTCAAACGCCACATCTGAATTCCAATCAGTGGTAACCCTTTGACCTAAACCTTGTATGAACCTGTTATCAAGGAAAACATATACAGTGTGAAGTTCTTGGTGGCTACAATTCCATCCATCCATCCATTATCTACACCGCTTATCCGTAAGGGTTGTGGGGGCGCTGGAGCCTATTGGCTACAATTCACCAACTGAAATTGTCAACTACTATACTGTAGTTACTCTTTCAGAAAAGGATTAAAAACACGTAACTGTAGATTTTATATCATCTTTAGTCCAAAATAAGACTGGCATCGTGCGACTTATCTGCTGTGCACATCAAAGTCAAGGAGAAATGCAGATAGAGTTACAGTGAAGCAGCTCGCACTCTAACAACTGGAACAGGCTTTTAAAAGCAGAGTGTTAAATTTGAACTGCAGCTGTGCACGCTCGGCTTTTAAAAGCTACTGTGATCATCCAACCAGGCCCGAGCATACTCTTGGAAACATCTCACTGTGGGCCTCGTCTGAAGCACATACTCAAAAGTGAAAGCGCAGAGGCCTTCAAGTTTAAAAAAAAAAAAAAAGGCAGTCTGAGACCCAGAATGCCAAGCATGGGGGGCTATTTAGATGTCAAGAGGTGTGTGTGATGGTAATGGGGCAGATGAGAGAGGAGGACTGAACAGGCCCCTTTGCTTTGAGGATTCTCCATCGCCGCCGAGACCTGTCCGACTCCACCACTCCCACCCCACCCCAAAACCAAGGAACAGAAGGGATCAAAGAGGTCTTAACTTTTGTGCGCACATGCCTGTGTATGCGCTTGTTTTTGTCCTTTTCCAGTGCCTTTGGATTCAAGAAGTAAGCAGATGGCTGCTTTCCACAGTTCTCCGGGGCAGTAAACAGACAAAATTCACAAGCTAAAATATGATTTGTCAACTAAAAAAAAAAAAACACCTCCAGGAGATGTTTGACTATGTGGCCTTTGGATCAAACAGAAACAGAACAGTTGAGGTGATTCTTTGTAGGGGAAACTGTGACCAAATCCCCGCTGCCGCACACTGCTATACCTCTGCTCCTAATACTACACGTAGTTCACCTGGACAGGTGCAGCCAGCTGTGTGAGTTCAGGCGTTGATCTCACACCTCAGGCAGCGATGAGCTTGCCAGGGTGGTGCGGTTCAACAGATTACTATAACCCACCTCACTGGCACATTCAAACACGCGTTTAAAGAGACATCAAATTAAAACAGGCACAAAACAAACCTGTGCGAAATGTGACTGCCAAGCCCAAGATCACACACACACACACACACACACACACACACAGAACCGCAAATACACAAAACAAGGCAACACACTGCTGTGGACAAGAGGCCAAAAGAGGGGGCATATAGTGTTTAAAAATAATTAACAGTGTGTGTCTGACCTGTCACTCAAGACACCCTCACTTCCTGCTCCTGGTGACATGGGAGCCACATCAAAGACGGAGCTGACAGGGGAAATCCCACTAGGGCACTGCTAGACAGTCTTGAGCAGCCTGAGGAGGTGTTTGTGGGTGGCTGGAGTGTGTGTGTGTGTGTGTGTGTGTTAGAGATAGAAAATCACGCTGCAGAATGGGTGGACAGGAACAGCAAGGCGTTTTGTGTACATCTGAGTGTACGGCTGCTGTGAACGCGCACAAGGTTAACATGTGACTTGACAGTAAACACCACTTCTTCTCGGCCCTAATCTGGCCTTTATACAACTGTAACAGTAGAGTCGGTTTTTCATCAATGCGGAGAGACCTTGGCTACTGTATTTAATCCTGATCCTGAAACCAGATATCAGGCCAGCCCTGTCTCACTCGCTACACATACCTGTCGCACATTCCTGGTCCACCTGCATACAGAGGACTGGCTGAGGTTGCTTCAAAGCAGCCCCCCTCAATGCTCATATAGAACACAATAACACACACACGGACACATACACAGTCACACAATTCTATTCTTATATCTGTCTCTGATTACCTGGTGACTGACGCCTGTGTCATTATTTCGACCCCGTCCCATCACCTCTGTCATAAAGAAGCTAACACGTGCACACACATACACACACACACTTCAGGGCATGTTCGTTGTTCATTGTTTGAATTGTGAATCATGGCAAAAGACATTTAGCCTCCCCTCGTAGCTCCATACAGGCTCTTTCTAGCACACACTCACCAGTTTAACTTACACCTGCTCTGGCTACTTATTTATAAACCTAAGTGTCTGTTTCCTTCTATACATTAACGAGACAAAGGCGGCGCAGACTAAAGTGAAGTATATCAGCTGCCCGGAAAAGACGCAAGGACCACCGCAGCAGTAGCTATGGTTATACTAAGACCTGTCATGTATCCAAGCTTAGAGTCATTAACATTCTCCTAAACAAGAGCTAGAGTACATCTGGATATCCCATGCACTCACACACAAAAGTACACACACACACACACACACACACACACACACACACATGTACTTGGAGGGAACTCAATACTGTCCCTTTTCTACAGGCCAAACTCTGGGCTTTGGATGACAGAGACATCTGAGCTACATTCCACCCCAATTCCCCTGACAATGAGTGTGTGTGTGTGCGTGTTTGTGTGTGTCGACCTGAGCTCGAGCGGTGGCTTTATATATCTCAGCATTTCAGAGCAAGATAAAGAAATGCTAAATGGCAACATTTTTCTTAAAGTTATTAATCAGTAGAAAGGGGTAAACTGAATGGCAGATGTCGAGCGTGGGTGTGGCAGAGCAGTGTTTGTTCTAGAGCGTCTGAAGCGAAGACGTTGTAGAGGAAATTATAAAAATCCACCAAACCGCAACAGCATCTCAAGGCAATATCACCCCAAAGAAAAATTCATGAAGGAGAGATTCAGCAGGAGTTATGAGCCCTGGCAGTGTTTGTAGTTCTCTTTGTGGTTCAGTGGCGTTCGAGCCCTGACAAGTACAACTCATCAATAAAATGTTTCATTTTCCCCACCTGCCGGATGACGCCTGATGTGTTTTAACTCAACTCAAAAAAATCTTGGCAAAAAGAACAAATCAAAGCCCAGAGTGACCTTAAGTTCCACTCTCCCAGTTCATTAATATGTATAACAACATTAGCAGGACAAGAAGACTCCTTTTAACATCATGCAAACCCAAGCAGACCTGATTTACATTCCCAGCTTGTGTCTTCATGCAAGAAACCTCATTGCTCTCCTGTACTCAGACTGACCCCAAAACTGATGCTAGGACTAAAGCAAATGATAAAAATGTCAAACAGAATTGATGCTAATATCTTTATCAGCTTTGCCCACCTTCTCCAGAGAATAATCAGTGAATAAGATCGCAATAAAACAGCACCTTGGCATCTAGCAAGACAGTATCACTGGAGCACTCTCAACCAGGATTGGGTTACACTAGCTTTTAGTAAATCAATTTCTAAGTTTGTGTGTCCTTTCCTAATTCTTAGTAACCAGTTTGCTTGAGCTCTACTAGCTATATTAATGCTAGCAAATTAAATAACTGGTAAAAAAGAAAATGCCTTAGCTAGTAAAGACTTTAGTAAGGGTTAAACAAAAGCTGTAACATAACTACCAAACATAACAGTTCTACAGGGATAAGTCACTTAAATGTCAATACTTTGCGGATGTATTCATGCAGCAAATTAAATCTGATCAAGCTAACATAACCATTGCTGTTCAGTAATTCAGTCTGACATTATCAAAAAAATGCAGCATCCTTAGCAACCCATCTGTCTTGTTACCTGCAATGTGAGAATAAGAATGTGCCTCACCTACTGATGGGGCCCTCCTGTGATGAAGGGGACACTCCAGGGTGCCCTGTTGAGTTCGGCCAAACATGGCGGAATAAACGGCGATCTGCATACCCCGTTTGCAGCTCAGCCTCATCCTCTCCTCCTCACAAACCACCTTACTCTTATACTCGTCTGGAGATTCAGAAAGAGAAGATACAAAATGTTACAAATAGCAAAAAAAGGAGCAAAATAATGAAAGCAATTAAAAATTTATGAATAGTAAAATACAAATTTTAGCTTTCTATATGATTTGATTCCTAAAATGTTCACCAAAAAAACTTTTACATTAATGTCTTGCCCACAAAACATCAAGTAAACTGTTCTCTTTACATCAAAAATTTTCAGATGGCAAAGAGAATTTTAAAATATTTCTAAATTTCTTTCCATAATTTTTACTTTGTCAAGCCTCTGTAGAGCAGCTATTATAAGCACAGAGAACAGAGGCCTTACTTAATTCAGTGTAAACAGCCACATACAGAGGTAAAGTTGCTCAGTGGACATGTAGAGCCATGCAAAGGCATTCCTCTCACACATCCAGCCACAGTGACCTGTGACAGCCAGAGCAGCTCCACTGGCCGGCAAATAAAAACACAACAGCAGGCGTTTCTTCACCCATGTGGGGAGTGGAACAGGAATGCAGAGAGAGGAGAGGAAAGGGGTCGGACTGGTTTGTTATATCTTTTGGTGACGGATTCGCTCTTGTTCTCTCTTACCCCCTCCCTTCCTACTTCACTTCCTCTGTCCTCCGTCCACCTCCCCATTCAGAGGCAGTGACACCTGCCCGTTGCACCTCACTAACACCTCATGCGGCCTTTCTCTCTTCTCCCTGAGAAGTCATTGGTTAAGTGACAGTGAACAAAGAACTGTTGATTGGCCCCGGGGTCCGGTGGAGAAAGAAAAAGTGGGGAGGGCAGGGAGGGGATCAGTGGATTAATGCCCACTTCTGGTCACTCTAGTGTGAACTGCTGCACAGCCCAGTACAGCACTGAGCCATGAATGGAGACTAGAATCTGGGTGGGATTACCGCACTGTTGTGGCTCCCCTCTGGAGTGATACTCTTAGCTTCCTGGCTCATGGGGAGAGGGAAGGAGAGGGATAAAGGAGGAGGCAGGCAATAAGTTTTTTTTTTTCTTCTTAAAATGAAGCAGTGGACAGAAGCAGGAAGACTCACATAGACACTGTGACATTTAGAATTCTAATAAAATTGGATGAAAAGTAAGCTGCATGGTCTTAATATAACTTAGTATAATGCACTCATATGAGTTAATGTTGTAATTTGGTTATCCCTAGTGCAAATGAAGTGACCCCACCCCTGGACTATTCCTGACTGAATGTGGAGGTGTGTGAGAAAAGAGAAAGAATGGTCCAAGCACAGGGAGGGACAAATGTGGTGTCGCTGTCAGGATATGAGGTGATGAGGGACTTACTAGGTCTGCATTTGTACCAGACAATGAGGTATTTACTGCTGCCAGGACACTGGTCTGTCCCAAACACGCGGCTGTTGACAAGGACTTGACAGCTCCTTCTGTCTTGGCACTCGTCCAGCATTTTCTAAAAGAGGGACAGAGTGACAGAGAGCGGGAGAAGACCAAAGAGAGGTTTAGAGGAGGAACAATAAGCCAACGATGGTGAGACCAGCAGCAGGCAAACCTAAAACCACTTCAAACAGGCTGCTTACAGCCATGGGAAAATGGAAGGAGAGGAGCAGGTAAGAGAAGAAAAAAAAAACAGAACAGGAGAAAGAAAACTCTGGAAAGCTCCATTCCACTCATTTCCTGGCATCCCACTGCTTCTCTAGTTTCATCATCTTTTAGCCTGCTGTAACCCAGGTGAGCACATTCCAACACACTGCACTCTCCTGTACTGAAATCCCACTCGCTGGAGGAATGACTGAATGGATTCTGTTCAGAGTCGTCCCCCAAATTTAACATTAAAGGAGAAGCATTAGTTACAGCAGAAGATGGAATGCAGCACTGGGAGTTGTGGTTGGTGTAGTGTTATGGGGAAATAAGGGACATGACCTGCGTACTTCCCCTATAACACACACACACACACACACACACACACACACACACACACACACACACACATCCTTATTTATTACAGGACATATATATGTTTAGAATAACTGGGATTAATGCTGAAGACAGATATCACCATGTGCCTATGAATTTATGATGATAATTTAACCATTTATTTTTATTAGATTCTTAGCAGAAAATAATTTGCAGAAAATTAGCATATTAATATTAACGCACAGTGAAAACAATCATTAGTTGCAGCATTTGTTGTGATACCCATAAACTAAGCATCTTTATATGGAGAATTTACAGGGGTCATGAACAGGTGGTACAATGAGATTCTTCAGGGTTGTACGAATGTGGGTGGCGCAGCCGTCAGTAATTCTCTCACTTCAGCACAATGCACTCTCTGTGTCTGTGCGTTCATGGCTGTCTTGTCTATTATGGAAACGGAGGGTGTTCAATGCTAGAAGGCAGGGGGACTAAGAATAAACAAAACAACTGAATGAATGCCGAACAGGATGTGTTTGTGTGTGTTTGTGTTGTTTGCTGCAAAGCGGGGGCTCCTAGTTCAGCTGCATCCCAATTTAGGAGAGGATGCAAAGGCAAAGACCCCATGAAATCGCTTTGTGTCATGGGAACATACAAGCCTGCCTCCTCTTTAGAGAGTGTAATTTGCCGGAAAACCTCCTCACAAAGCGTTACGTAATCAGTGGTCCTCCAAAATTGAACCCTTGGCCAATTTGACAATTTTACAGGACACTGTCTCTCAGGAGGAATTGCATGTGTTTGAAGAGTGGACCAAACCAGGGAGGAACAAGATGAGAGTCAAGTCTTGTGCCAGTTCTGTTAATTACCTGTAGTGCCGTGGACACAGAACAATATCGATCATCCTCCCGCGTGTTGTAAGAACTTAGGAGGGCCTGGTAGGTCTGAGGGCACTGTTGGGGGTCAGAGGCTCCTCTCCTTCCGTAGAAAGCTGATTGGACAGTGATGGTGGTGCGGGGTGGGCAGCGAACTGACAGGAAGTCTCCGTCACAAGCCTGCTCGGTGTAGTTCCTCAACACTTTGGACAGGTAGCCTGTAAGACAACAAGATGCAAAAGAAGTGGACACTTACTGAATGCATTTAACATTGAAGGCTGCGTGATACTGAGTTGCAGTCTTTTGGCATAATCTGAACAGTTTCTGTGTGCAGCACAAACTTCACTTGGCAACCCAAAAAACTCACTCTACTTACTGTATAATTTCATTTTACTGCACTGGTACCAATATGCTACCACCGTTTTGCCTCGCCTGAGCTAAATCACCACTTTAACCATCATTTCATGCTACTATCACATGCACGGAGAGTTGGTGGCATGCTACATCCTCCTCCGTGATATTTTTGTTCCATAATGTTGTGTGTTCCCGTGGACATTTCGTTGTGCTGCATGTCCGCAGGCCCTGACAAATAACATCTGAAAGACGCCTTCTGGCCTAGAGTACCACAACAACAAAGAGCGAGAGTAAAGTTTTATCTTATTTAGCTGTTAGCTGTTAGCTTCAACCCTGCTGTCATGGCGCGTTTGCGCTGTTTCCGCTATGTTTCTATTAAAATGTTTGTAATAATACGGCCTGGAAACATAGTTTACATGTTACCCGATTCTGCAGACTCCCCACTTACCGACCCAACCTCGTGGGAGAACGCAACTGACACACGACCGGAGCTAGAAGGCCCGTAAGCGCGTGTTTGCCTTTACATGTGCGTAATTGGTGGATTAATTTGTCCATCAACTTTTGTGTGAAACCAGCCAATGGCAACTCAGAAAATAAATAAGGCCACACCCATCACCTCAGAAATACCGCAGTTGAAAACAGAGAACTTAGAAATACAGCCACACACACACACACACACACACACCCCCCACACACATACCATACCTGCTAAACGTTTCTCACAGATTTACAACAAAAGCATTTTGAAGCATTTCTAGCTCTGCAAAATGTTATAAAGCCATGAGAAGGCTTCTTGGCATTTTAGGCCATTTTGCAGGCTATGTGCCACCTTTTGGGTTCAATTTCTGTTATTATGCTTGCTTGGAACTTTGTTTACTTGCACCACTCAACCGGCTGGTATCAAGGCTGTGAATAGAGACATTATATAAACCATTTAATGGAACAAGCACTAAGCGAACTTTCATTTAACCCTGGAGGCTGCTTGAAATCAAATAAAAGCTCTCATTCTTTTAAAACACTGACGTCTCTCAGCAAACTCCTGCTCTCCCATTAGGAGTCTTTGAGAGCTGCCAGTCGGCTTGTCAGTCACTCAGGAGAGCTGAACCCATCACAAAGCCACCATTAACATTCCACTCCTGTGAGAAGGAAAACGCAGATAAAGGAGAGAGCTGATCCCCCGGCCGCTGTCATATAATGTCTTTTCTGGACTTATCTGGCCCATTTATGAGCTGGCTGCTGCAGAGGAGAAACAAACGCTCGAGGTGTAGCTTCTCCCATTTCTAAACTTTGGTGAAATTGCTAAATTCAATACCTAAATTAATTAAGCTTATCTCTTTGTTTCCAGATGTATAAGGTTCCTCATCTAATATTAAACTAATACTGAGAAAGTTTTTGTTAAATCACAAAGTATATGATAGAGATCTACTTTTCAGCAACAAAAGACGACGTGCAAATCAAGCTCCAGCCTCCTGGGCTGAGTGCTCTGCAAACACATTTACAAAGAGTCAACACACACACACTCACAAAGTGGACACACAGTGATTCAATTACCTATATTTGGTTAGCGTTTGTTAGGAAAGCGGAAATAACACAGAAACAGAGTCCTCTAGCTCACACATTAGCACACATGCACTTACACACGGACACACGCAAAACACACACATTGTCCCCTTATCACCATGGCCACAGTTAAAAGGAGGAAGGGAAACAAGAGACACTGCCAGTTTTGCGAAAGGTCGGCCTCTCTCTAAACAGAGATGGTTATTAAACCCTGCATTGCTCACAGTAACAGGTTTCCACCTGTGGCTGTGGTTGTGAAAATGGAGAACAGGTGCACATGCAATCCTATTTGAAGTTTACTCAGGGTTTATTTGCATGACACAAACCAAATGATCAGGAATCTGAACTAGAAACCAACCACAGCAGCTGTCTTTATATTACAGCTTGGATTTATACACATTTTTTTAGTATTATCACAACCTAAAAAACCTACAAGACAAACTGTGGGACTTAAAATTTACTTAAAATTTCTTTGTACAACTTAATGTGTGTGTGACCCAGTTTAACATGAAATAAAAACATTTTGATTTTCAGACTGTCTGACTCGGTATCCCATGTGTGTTTTAGAAATCGCACTTATAGTGTTGCTATTGCTGTTGTGTGGGCTTAACCAGTTTCTCCTCCTTCCACAGTTATCTCCCGCTCTCACACACAGGTCTGCTTTGCCTGCCACATTCCACACAGGGTGAGAGGGAACTTGGCATCCCACACAGACCACACACACACACACACCCACCCACACACACACACACACACACACGCATACAAAACGTCAACACAAACAACATGGTACAGACGAGCCTTGCTGCTCAGCTCTTGGAGCAATAGGGTGTGTGGTGCTGCTGGTGTATGGTGTAACAGTATCACATTATTAAGGTTGGTTCCCTGGCAAAGCGCCAGTGCCATGAGAGACCACGAGTTCGCACAGCCCTCCAGTTTACTGAGGCCTCGGGTACGGCGGTGTTACCATGGAAACAGGCTGAGGTTATGAACAGTTGGGGGGGGGGCTGAAGATAGATGATTGAGTTCGCACGGGCCACTTGGAGGAGGAGTTTCTCCAGCGAGGGATCCTTGAGCAACAGTTTGAGCGCCAGAAACACACAGATACGCCTTCCTCCACCCTACAAAGTGAGACTGTGGGTAAAAGGCAAACAGATTATCTCACACAAACCCTCAGGTGCTTTCAAAAGAATCCATTTCTCTTTTTCGCCATCCCACCCTTCTCCCACTCACTCTCTCTCTGTCTCCCTCCCACCCTCCCTCTCTCTTCTTCAGGATCGTCACTATTGTTCACTTCACGCTACCTGTTGACTGAAGTCTCTTTTCAAGGCCAGCAAATCAGGCTGGGTTAAGGCACCTGTGTAAACCGCCCCAGCCAATGACAGGTGTCCCTCAGAGGCAGAAGGCCGAACAATGCTGGAGGAACACCCAGGCGTCTCTCCTCCTCCCTTCTCGTCCCTGTTTTCTTTTCATGTGGGGCCAGACTCCTTCCTTAACTAGCTCTCTGCCCTTTCCCTTGACAAAAGCACTGCGCTATTATGTCTGCTGGTTTGTTTATTCGGTCATTAAAAGACAGGAGGTTGCGGTCGTGATGCTGCTCGTGTACAAACAGGTCGCTCTTGTCGTGAACTGGGTTGAAAGGCCCGCAAGGTCCATTTAATCTCTGCACAAGCAGCATAGGGATTTGTTATAAACACAGACGCGGGCAGCCGCACCTGCCTTTTGTAACTACGGCCCGTCACAGATGCGACCTAACCTGTCAGTGGGTGAGAATGTCCACATTTCAGCAGCAATCGTGATCTTTTAGCTGACCGTAGAGCTAGAATTCAGAGGCCCTTGTGATCGTTAGCTCCTCATTTGTGGTCATGTGATGACCCCAAAGTTGGACCCAGCGTCAGAGAGGGTCAGGTGATTAGTGATGGGCCTCTGTGTTGTGTCAACATGACACAGAGAGAAGCCTACTGGAGAAGGATTTCCTCCCTGAGAATTAGTCACAACCTGGTGCAGCGCGCATACCAGTGCAAACTCACAGCAATGTGTGGGTAAATGTGCTTAAAAATACTCATTCATTGCTAAACACACAGGAAAAACCTATAAAAGGAGGCTCTTTTCCAGGTGGAGCCTCCACTGCAATCTTACCTGTCTCCTTTCAGCTCAGGAAGCTCTAACTAATTCTCCTCACGGTCTACTAAGCTGAGGTGTTCAGTGTCTGCTGAGAATGAGCAAGACAGGTATTTCTGACACAAACTGAGGGCAGGTGGGAGAAGTAGAGGGGAGAGGGGGCGGTTTCACTCCAGAGTCAGCTCAGGTGGAGACTCTGTCTGTTATCCATGCTCAGGGCTTTCCCCTGTTTTTGAAAGATGCCTCCTTCTCCTATTGGCCAGGGCTGGAGAATGAACAATGCACAGCAGCATTAAATATTACTGACGTGTTATAATAGTGCAGGCTTAATGCTGCCCATTATTCAGCTTCTTACTCACTTTACCCACTTTTATGTTGCTTGTGAAGTAATGTTTGTAAAGCCTCTGGCATTGGGCAAGAATGTATGACATTGCAGAATATTAGAAGATTACAGCTTAGCTTAATGCCACAAAAGTGCCTGTTTACACTGTAGTTTAGAGATAATCAACAGGCTGTATAAACTACAATCTCTTTAAAAAGATCAAACGTATATAATTGTGATAAATCTGTAAAAACACCTCAGAATGCATCCTGTAGAAGTAGCCAAGAAGTTCTTGAAAGCTACAAAATCAAAGGCTGTATTGCGTTTCATCTTGGTACATTAGGTATTTAGGCATTTACAGCTTCATGACTTTATTGGTGTTATTTTAAGCAAATTATAGCCATCAAACCATCAAATGTTCAAAGATGCAGAGCTGCAGGCCTGCCACTGGAGAAGGAATTCCCCTTTAAGTGGTGATTACTGGGGAGAGTGGAGGTTTCCCTCAAAGGACGCGGGCCGCACTCTGGCAGCACTCTAGAGAAGGCTGACGGAGACGGCGAGGAGGGGAGGAAGAGGACGATGAAAAGCAGAGACGAAGATGAGTGATGGAGAGGGAAAGTGGTAGATAAAGACGCTGGATCTAAACAGACACTTGTTAAATAATCAAGTGTTGGCTAAAATTCTGAGATGTTCAGAGGGTGATGGTTTTAAAAGGTAGGATACTGGTCATGAGAAAAAGAGTTTTATGAAGAGAAGAGGAGAGGTCTTTTTAAAAGCGAAGCCACTGCTTACAGGATGTGGCAGCAGAGGTCCAAAGGCCAGAATGTGGTGGCTTTAGGCCCTGTTGTAATTACTTTTCTCCACAAACCACAGAGGCGGCACCAGGGCCCTGGAGCACGGCATGACATACAGATAAAACAGCCACTGGTTCCAAATTATATGTGGTCAAAACTCTGCATTCACCTCTTCAGATCTGACCCGTTAGCTGAATGTATGATACATGAGCTGAATGGGACAGGTTGATGAGGTGTGCTGACATTAAATGAGACCTCAAACATGTGAAGAAAAAAGAGCAAAAGTTCACACAGATACCACAAAGGACACGCTGCCGCACAGTGGACATGATGTCAAAGGAAAGCTACGAGCGACTGCTGCCTGCAAACATGCCAAGTGCAGTCCTCACTGGGAAAAGCATTAAGATTTTGGGCTAAAAAAAAAAAAAAAAAAACGCATTCCTAAAATACACTGCATTCCTCTGCTTACAATACATTAGTCTTGCTGCTATAGTCACATTTTGGATTAGCCTACTTTCCTGCTAATCACACAATAGGGCAGAAAAAGAGCATAGAAATATTTTTGCTGAAGCCTAAGCAGTTAAATTTGACAGAAGTCAGAGAAGGATTACCTTTTAAACTACTCAAGTGCTGTAAATAGGTAGCTCAATGAAAGTTCTTTTACATGCTGCAAAACACATCTAATGTTAAACACATGAATCTAAAGAAACATGCAGGAGCTTGCCATTATGGTACAGAACTTGCAAATATTGGATAAATTGTTGTGATCTGAAGATTTGAGGATGTATCATTCTGTTATTTTATCAACAAAGCTACAGCGTACTGGAAATGCCTTGAAGGCCCTGAAAACCTGTTTTCTCAAGCAGCTTTTTAAGATACACAATGGGGTCCCTATATAAATAAACCATTTTCTTTTGGAACAGTTCTGGTTCTTTCCAGTGGGAGAAATGTGAGAGTAGGGTTAGGGTGTTTTCTCACTGTTTTGATGTAGGCAGGGCTCAGTGGGCCAAAGGTGATGTCACATACCCCCTTAAACCAATCAGGATTAAGCAACATTTAAATCGAATGTGATGACAGTTTGTGGCTTGTTTAGTCAGTCCAACCAAGTTTGAGAGGATTCAGGTTTTACATCAAAAGGAAGAGCATTAAAGGTGCTATATGTGTGTTTTTGCTATCACTACATAGCCAACTTTAGCATTAACAGCTATTTATTTCCTAGTCTGGAAGAAACGTTTTCAGTTCGGTATCAAACTTTATTCCTTTAGTCAGCTGTCTCCAGCAATTGAAAGCAAAGCCAGTTTTAACCCGTTCTGCTTCTATTTATATCACTTCTTTTCTTCTACTGAAGTTAGCATGCTAACTAGATAGCTGTGTACTGTCCCATCTTGTAATAGCACTTCACGATAGTGAGTCACTGTAGTGTCCAGTTTGCCCAGAGGACGTATTCTAACCTCTTGTCTTGTTAACGCAAAGATGGCTGATGCTTTTGGTAAATAAGTAGCTGTTAATGCTAATGGTGGCTATGTAGTGATAGAAAAAGCCTAAATATAGCACCCTTAAACTGTCTACTATATGTCACACAATAGTGAAAACCTACATTAGTTTTTGTTCAAGATAACAACTATCAATATGGTCTTTTAGGTTTTTTTTAGGTCAGTGGTAGCATGGTGACCTACAGCCACTGCCACTCTACAGAGTGGCAAAATGTGTGTGAGAAGCCGGGGCAGGTTTGTATTGACAGCAGTAATGGGCGGCACGTGATGGCTGTTGACCTGAGTGAGGTGCAGACGTTCTTGAACATGTTAACAGACACATACTGTACACACCAGTTACTCAACGGGTGTGGGTGTCAGCTGACAGGGGCTTACTCACATGAGGTTGGTCCTCTGGATTTAACCCGAGCATTGGTTTTACTCTTTGGCTTCACAATGAAACCCACAGAGGAGCAAGACCAAAAAAACACAACTTTAAATCCACCTCTTCTCCTCAGGTGATAAAAGCACCACGTGCTTCACACTTAGGCACTTTACTTAAAAATGATCAAACAACAGCTAATGGAATTGGGAAGAGTATAGCAGAAATGAAAGAGGAGAGGGGAAAACAGTGTGGCACAGAAGATCAGAGACAGACTAAATGAAGTACAGCTTACTGTTGAGAATAGGAGAAAATATGGAGCTCTGCTCAAACTAATATTAAGACTTAGAAGCATTATATTCATTATATTCCCCTCTGTGTTTTCATTCAGATCTGGTTCACAGATGCACTAAAATTGAGCGATGAGTGTGAGCTAACATGTTTATTCTCATTCTTTTTAAATCACCACATGGGCTTGGTGTGTATCAGTATCCTCTGGTGATGGTCTCCTTGATTTGAATGGCAGAGTTGCTAACTTACCCTCCTCCTCCCCTCCTCCCCCAACAGACAGAGACCTGAGCCTGAGCAGCTGAAGTCATTAAAACCGGAGACACAAACACAAACACTCTGCTTGCCCGGTCCTCTCCTCCTCCCCAAGATGGCTTATCTTTCTAACACCTACACACAAACACACACACACACACACACACACATGTTGGCACACATACACTCACCCATGGACCTATGGTGGCACGCCAAGGCACATAAACTTCAACAAGCTCGACATGAACAACAAACTTCTTCCACCGGCACCCCACCCCAGCTCTCCTGAACATAGCTTATTTATTTGTTCACACTATGACGTAAGTGTCTAATAGCAGCAGTCTCCCCAGCTTTTAAAAAGCTGTGTGTGTAACGGCCTGAGGATTTCAAAAGGCTAAAACCTTCAAAACAGTTTTCAATATACCAACAAGAGAGGAAACCATGGGAGGTGACAAAAATTTGACAATGGAATGATTGTAATATCTCTATCATGAATCAATGGGTGACAAATTAAAGGAAAAACTAACATATAGTGCCCATGCTGAATTACCACAATCCTTTAAATCAGCTTCCCGGCTCCTTAATATAAATTCTACAACTATTTTGAACTCTACAAGAGGGATGAACACTATTATTCCAAAAGATATGCCCTCGTTTGGCATTTTGATTACGTTAGCTAGCTTTGTTAGCAATCTGTATACTGGATTTGCACCTGAATTTTATACAAGTAAAAAGTTTTTCCCCTTTCAGACTGATGCAGTGACAAAGGGTGAACGCAGGGTCGGTGTGCGTTATCTGACTTCGCTGCACATACCTGCTCCCAGCTAATGTTGTACACAAAACTAATCCTATGATGATTCTGGAAAACCCCGGACTACATTCAATGCTGACATTTTTTACATTTTTGTTTTGTGCAATAACTGCATGTGGTGACTACAGTATGGTTATGGTTAGGGATAGATTGAGGCTATGGCAGATACATTACAGTTAAGGGTTTGCCTAGGTAAGGTAAGAAAAACAAAAACACTTCAAGGGTCAGGGAAAGTTTATGGTCACAGTTAATAAAATGCTAACTTTAATTGTAGGTCTGTAACAGGACTCACACTTCAGTCTCCTGCCTGAAAGTTGGCCATGCTCTCCAATACTCACATTTTCTGTGTCAGCACTCAGCATTGGCATTTGATGTAAATAAAGAGATGCAGCATCATCCAGGCTGCACAAGACTGTGCTAGTATAAACTCATAGTCAATGTGACTGATGGTAGCATACTCTACCCCCAAGACAATGGGCGTGTATGTCAAACACTGGGTTGTGTTGGATTAAATGGTAGAAATGATGTTCGCTTTAGTTGTTTACACCAAAAATGTGGAGTTTTATCTGCCAGGCAAACAAGACAGGAGAAGGGGATTAAATAAAACGAACTGGAGGGACGTCACATGCTAAGTCAGACACATATCAGGCGGGATGAGGAATTCATGCTCTGGAGGAGAACATGAACACAACGGCTCCTCTTGCCTGTTCACAACCACATGAAACCAAGGAACCAAATCCACACTAAACAGTCTGACTTAAAAAAAAAAAAAAATACAAGGGAAGCTTGGGCTTGCAGTCAAAGGATAACTCAGTCATGTTAGCAACAAGTGTTAGCTAACACCTACAGAGTAGGAGAGGTTGTCCACCTGTCTAAGCTCATCCTGAGGGGGTGACTGGGTAAAACACATCTGCCAGCTTGGAGATGGCCTCACGGTTGGACAGTGGCCGCTAAGTCTCCCCTAGGGAGTCCCCTGAAAACCAAACAGTGGTCCCACCCAAGCCCTCCCATGACCTCTGTCAGCACGTGCCTCTCCTTACGACCCCTGGGGGTCAAAGGGCACCAGGCAAGAGGACGCTTTTACTCTTTTCTATCGGTGGTGGGACGGTGGATGGATCGGTGGGGGTGGAGGCTGAAAGAGCGAGGGGGCAGCGAGGTTCCGGGAACACCCTCCGTGGTGTTTGTGTGCATGTCCAGACGCCCACAGGCACACACACACACACACACACAGAGAAAGTGTGTGACAGAAAGAAAGACACCGGAGACACTGGAGAGAAAGAGCCAGTGAAAGGGAGATCTATCATTTTAATGGTCATTTTTATGGCCTAGGAGAGTTGGGTGGCAGCCAGACTGCCCCATCACTAACCACAGTCCGGCAGACACCAGACAGATGCATCAGTGTGTGAGCTTTTTTGTCACAAAGTGAGCGACAGATGTATCCTTCTTTGGTCACTCTCACCACTGTGGGCTGGATGGAAGTGATTGTTGGGTGTGGCAGTAGTAGCCTGAGGCTTAGAGGACTGAGCTTTTAAAAGAGGTCATCAAGGGAATAATTTCCTTTCACTCCTTTTCTCTGCTGTTGAGCAGGTCAGTCAGACCTGTCAAGGAAACCGACCATTTCTAGTAAATGGTTATAGAGTCAGATTGATTTGGCAGAAAAGGCTCTGCACTGAAAAAGAGTTCCTATCTGAATCTTATTCAGCTGGAGAACTAATGACCCATTAACAACCACATACATGAACATTAAATCTTAGTTAACAATATGATAAATACAGCACATCAGGAGGAGGTTGGAGTAGGTGAAAACAATGTTGGCATTAACATATCTGCAAAATAATATTGAGAAATGAGCTGCAACCATCAGGTGATCATCCGAAAATCAGTCTAATTCTAATTCAGTCTAAGTCTAGTTCTAATTCTGATAATCTATTCATTGTTTAAGTCAAGTTAAAATACTTGACGTCATCTCGAACCAGAAAAGTCATTTGATGTGGCATTTTTCCAGTTTTTTTTTTTGACATTTTACAAAGGATTAATTCATGGATTGGTCCATAACTGACCCAAAATCTGGAAGTGAATCAGTTTAAACTGCTGAATGTATTAGACTTGTCTAATTAAATGCCCCATCCAAGCCTTAAAAGTGCTCCTACTACCAGTCTCCTAACACTCAGAAAATAAACTTGACATTAACTTCCCCGGACACTCAAAATACCTCTAATCACTTTGCAACTCTATTCCTTTAATTACGCCCTGGCTGCTTCCTGTTAGGCATCACTGTGATCCAGTAGCCTCCCACCTGCTCCATGACTTTATGTACTACTTTAGTCTATCAAAAACCTACGCACCACCTCCAACGAACAGGTTTAATGCAATAACAGCAGAGAGCGCACCAATTTATCAAGGTTCAAGCATGTACTGTGGAGAACAGGGAGGTATTTTCTTTAAAAAATAAATAAGTGGGAGTGGGAGTGCACTGAAAGGCTAAGCTTTTTGGGGAATTAACAAGCTTATCTGGGGGGCTGTTCTGTGAAAACAAGCAACAGAACAACTCCTTAGGAGCTGAAGGAGAGAAAAGCCGTCTGCAGCATGTCCAATGGGACTTAGCAAAGAGATCCCCTTCCATTTACAACAAACCCAGACTGATCCACAGGAGTGACTGGACTAAATACCAGAGCTTACCTTGCTCTGGTCATTTGGAGTTTCACGGGGAGTTTGTTTTTGTTGCTACCAAGTAACTGGGGTCTCCTCGAGTAGAGATTTTTGTGTGCTGAATGTACAGTCTCGATTTGGAAGATGAAATCAGCTGCTATGCTGCCTATGGTAAAAAAAAAAAAAAATTATTATGGGCACGTACAGGGGAAAAAACAAAGGGGAAATCTCTCTCCCCACTCTCTCTTGCTCCCTCCCCCCTTACCTGAGCTCGCCAGAGGGGCCAGTAAGCAACAGATTAGCAGTGCTTTGGGGAGCAAGCTGCTGTAGCGTGCTGTAATGCAGACTGTCAGTCCGTCACAGTTGGGGGGCTGCACAATGCCTCCTTGTTCAGACTGGCCCTTCCGTGCCCCACCTCTCTACCTCTCCATCTCTCTCACTCTTTCCCTCTAGGGGTTTAATCAAACCATAAAAACTAATGGTGTTCAAAATGTTCCCTCGCTGTCCTGGACTGAAGAAAACATGAGGTGGAGAGGGAAGAGAGGATTGAGGGATGGAGGAAGAATAAAAAAGGGAGGCGGACGTGTAGACTCCTAAACCGAACATAAATCAGCTCCAAGGAAGAGAGAGACAGAAAAAAAGAGACAGGAGGAGGAGGAGGAGGAGGAGGAGGGGGCATCAAAGCATGGTTGACATTCTCCAAGATGCAAGAGCGGAAAAAGGTGTGCATGCTGGTTTTTGCATGTGCATGTGCGTCTGTGTTGTGGAGGTTTGTCGAGAGTATAATTCAGCATGAGCCTGGTGGACATGAGGAGATAATTGCCCGTGCACCCACCCACCGTTCTCTTTCTCAACACTTGTTTCTGTTTATCTACAGCTCAATTTCATCCTTAAACTGGATGGTGCACGTCTCTGTACCTGCAGCAGCAGGTTCCACTACTTATCTGATTTTTCCATGAACTTTCAGTAGAGTCTGCGTTTAAAAAAAAAAGACAAATGAGAGTGCATTCTTAATCAATTACATAATTGTTGCCTGAACAGATATAACTGAGATGAGAGAATAGCTCGGTGTGAAGCAACGCCGGGGTGTCACTGAGGAATCCTCCTCACGCATTTCACTGTGTTTTCTTTGGGGGTTTTCTCACACCTCCCCCCACGAAAGAGAGGGCAAGTGCAAACACACACCTGCAGTATCTACATACGTATACGTCTCTCTGCAGATAAATGGTTTAGGAATCAGACCCCCTCTTCCCTCCCCAATAACAGTTATTACTATAAAAGTATCCAGCCAGCTCAACATCTGATTGGGCGATTTGGGTGGTTTTAGGGATTGACAGAATCTATACAAAATAATGATTATCGTATTAAAGGCTAGCTGGTTGAGCGGTTTTCTGCTGATTATAAGATTTAATCAAGACATCCAGCCTGTCTCAGTAGGTAGTCAGACCTCCTTCTCAGCCTATGTTGGTAATTTAAAATGCAGTCTGGGTTTAATTTAGGAGTTTCACCCCAGAATCAGACATGAGACAGACACCATTTGAAAAAGTGACACCTACTCTCACTCAAATTATAGTGATTTTTGTTGTTTTACAGTAGCCAGTGTAACACACTGACAGCACCCCACTACAGTCCAGTATATCGCTGAGACACTAACCACTAACCACTGAGGCCCTGCTCAGACTGCCAGGGCCAAATCTCTCTTTTGGCATACCAAGATTGATTTTTAAAAAACTTAAAACAGAAAAACACATGAAGTGAACCATGGTGACTATTTCTGTAAATCAGATCCAAACAAATTTGGACATGGTTTGATATGCGATCCCAACAACAACACTGAATCCAGAGTGATGAGTGAGAGCAGATATGCAGTCGCTGACACCTACATCCTTACTACAGCAATCCATGCAGATAGGTTGGTGTTGTCTGGACACACAAATCTGATCTGATCCCAGTCTGTCCTACAGATCTAATTTGAGAAACAAATCTGTTTTGCCTGCAGTCTGACCAGAGCTCAGTGCTGTATGACACACCTCACACCAAACTTTGTCAGAGCACACAGAAAAAATAATTTCCTGCTATAAACTTTCTACCATCCTTTTATAACGTGCAACAACAGCAGCTCTTTTGTGACATTTTAACTAGTGTCAGATTAAAAAGTAACCCTCCCTTTCCACAGAAAGAATGAAACACAAGTGTTTTTATTGGAAAAGCTTTTCCAATGTGTTAAGCTTAACACAAAGACCTTCACTGATTTCAAAACATTTTCCCCGATGAGTGTGTTTCTGTTCTTTGTGTGGTAAAAGGACTGACAAACCACAGCTTAATTTAATGTAGTATTGCCCCAACAGCAGCCAGATCATTTAATGAGTATTACCTCAGTCAGGATGTGCTGTCTCCCCACACATATTTTGGCAACGAGACAAAAACTGATTTTGATTGGTGCTACGTTAATATGGCTTATATGCCGGGACTTGACTCAGTTGACACAAAGCTCGCACATAATACTAAGCCTGCTTTGAACCCATATTCACATTAATCATGTCAACGCTTTTGTATTCAACGCTTTGTCCCTTTATTTGTGAATTTCCATCATCACATTGTGGTCCTAGCAAAAACACAGATAAGAAATGTAATTTTTTTTTTAAAGCTTGACTTGTATTTTCACCTCAACGATTCACTTTTTAAATGAGTGAAGCTATGACTTTAAAGCTTCCCTGTTTTGTTGCAGCCTGACGTGGGATAATTTGATTTCCTCACGCAGGGGTTAAAATGAGCGGAGGGGGAAGAGTTACTTCCTCTTGTAAACACCCATCTCTCATCGCCAACACCACTTTGTTGTTCCCCAACATGATGTTAAGCTCTGCTTTATATGTGTGTTTGTTTATGCGCCGTACTTATTGTATCCAGGGGGAGGGGACTCACACAGCAGGTCACGTCTTTCATCGCTACCGTGTTGTGCCAGGCCAGACTTCCACCTTAAATTACAACACACACACACAATGCACTGTGCCATAAATGCATACGGGGGGCACCTGCATCCTGAAGTTATCTGCATTACATCTCTGAGCTGTCTGCACCCAAAGGCTCTTTAGCTTCACATTTCTTTTTCTTTCTCTCCCAGAAGCCTTGCTAGTCCCAAACTTTTAAGACGGGATTTACACTGCTATATATGACCAGCATCACTCAGCTATTAATGCTGCATGTCACACAAGACACACAGCTAAATGGCTGGATATGCTTCAAATATCAGCAGTAAATTCTTAGCATGCTATGTGTACTCTTTTCTGTAATGTGAAGCACAAACCTCTGTAACACCTCCTGTATGTTGGTTTCTGACAACTGCTTCTATTTCAGATCCAGCTCTAAGTTGGTAAAACAGCCAAATGAATTCATTTCACACAAGCAAATTTCTTGTTAAATCTGCTACTTACTATATCTTGCCTATTGGTATGGAGTGATGCACACAGGATTCAGGTTGTGTAGTTGTAGACCTTAAAAATTGAATTATCTACAAGTTATCTACAAGTTTTGTTGCTGATGTTTTAGGACACCAAAGCCGAAAGGGATTTACAAGGATTTGGATTTGATAAGCAGATTCGGAAACACAATCAGATTTGATAAAATACAATGAAACCCCAGCCATATCCTGCTGCAACCGGTCCTCTGTCAGCATTCAGGTGGATTTAAAAGGTGAAATCAAGACGGGATTTTAGTTAAAGCCTAAACTGTAATGTTGTAAGCTCCCTCCTTGACACCAGACAGCTCTTTATGTTTTGATACCATCGCGCAATGAATCAAAATCCTTGACTGTTCATTCCTTTGGGGACCTCGTTCACAGAAACTATTCTTTGAGGAGAGGTACCCCCACCCCACCCCCCATTCAGCCTGAGAGAAAAGCAGCCTTATGCCAGGCCCTCGCCGTCCGCCTAGCCGCCTGCCCCCGCCGCCGTAGACAAAACAAGCGGGAGGCAGGATTTGTTTAGACAGAGCTCACCTGGTGCTCACGCAGACACAGAAACAGTGATCAGGCAAGCCCTAGGGAGGAGTAGAGGCAGCAAGGAGGCGGGGAGGAGAAGCAGCAGCAGTGGTGGTGGTGGTGAAGAAAGAGGCAGGGGGGCTGACGAGTGTGTGAGTGGGGGGAAGGGAAGGGACCGAGTGGGGAGAGCGTGGGGTTCAGCATGCTACCCTCATCCAGGGCCACTCAAGACTCAGAGCGGATTAAGATTTGAGGGGCCTGGAGTAGCGCTCAGTGCTAGGTGGAGGGGTGTGTGTGTGTGTGTGTGTGTCTGTGTGTGTGAGCTTGGGGGTAGGCAGTTTGGGGTAGCCTAATCCAGGACTTGCAAACAGGGTAATAGCAGAGGTGGATTTGTGTGTCTGCGTATGTGTTGGCTGCAGTGTCATGCAGCTCAGAGCGCTTGCCTGTCGAGAAGCAATCAGCTGATCCCCTCAGAGGGATCGAGCTCCCCAGTCATTTTATTTCATTCATACCTTGTTTGTGCAGCTTCAGTTCCTGATTATTTTCATTGATGATTACTTTTTCCCATTAACTGATAGGTTGTTCAGTTAAGAATATCACAATTTTCCAGAGCCTAAAACTACGATTTCATATTTTTGTTTTGTTCAAAACTCAAAGATATTCAATTTGCTATTATTTCATAAATCACTTAATTGACTTATTGTTTATCAGAATTGGAGATGAATTGATTAGTTGATTGGTGGGTTAGTCAAGCGAGAAAAAACTTCATGAGCAACTATTTTAATAATTGATTAACATTCTCTAATCCCAGCTCTATGTGTATGGCCTATTGATTGGTGAACAAACAACAGACCAACAATTAATCTAATCTAATTGGTAGAGAAAATAATCAGCAGATTAATTAACAGTGAAGATAATTGTCAGTTGCAGCCCTAATTGAAATAGTTTCTGATTCATTTTCTGTAGATAGATTAGTTGGTTCTATAGTGATTGCCTGATCGATACTTTTTACAAACTCCAAACCTAAACCTTGGATTTGCCTTTATTAGTATCATTAGCTGAGCAAAGGACACTTCACTCATCCTCTGTAAGCATCATAGATAAATTGAAGTTGTTTCAAATGTCCAGATCTTTATCTCAAAACATTCACTGAAGCAGCTCTAAATGCTAAATTGAATCAATTTAAGTAAATTGTACGAGCCAAAAATGTGATCACGACTATCGCAGGGCTGATTGTAGAGCTGCTCTGTGAAGTTCTCCAAACATCTTCATCCACCTTTGAACTGAGTTAAAAAATTCATGACCTAAAGAAATGCTGTTGACTTTCTTTCTACCTTTCCCCGGCTGTGGTCAACATGTGTGATGAGGTTCGACAGCGGAGAACAAAGGGCAAGATGGATGATAACTCCCCCTAACCACGCACTCACAGTTACTATGGGTTGACCTCAGTTGACCCCTTAGCCCCTCAACAGCCTCACGTCCCATTCACTGGGGTTAAATGGGGTTTTTTGGCCTACAGGGTTTTATGACAGAGAAAGAAGGGAGACGTTGATTCACTGTAGCTCTTTGGCAGCGTCATAGAGTTTGCCTGGTAACAACTGATTAACAGCAGAGCAGCTCTAAAATCTTAAAACAAACATACCATACATTAGTGTTTTTGTTTGAGATGCTCACATATGAACTGAGTAACTCTCGGTCAGCTACAGAAAATTCTTGATTCCTGTTGTTTTGACCTTTTTCCAAACAGTCCAGCATTCATCACTTCCCTTTTCCTTCACAAGTATGTGTCACAAAAATAATCTATTCCATATGCTAGCTGATAACAGTATCCAACCCCACAGACAAGCAGATATAACAGCCAGTACTGGTGGAAAAGCCCATTACAATCTCTTAAATACCAAGGTGATGCCTTTAACTTGCGCTTATTGTTCAACCAAGAGCCAAAAACCCACAGGATCGATCCAGATTTGAACAAAAAAATAAAGAAGTGTGACATACATTTCTATTTAATGGATGACTGGGCTGGCTAGGTTTGGTTTGGATGGTAGTTGTCTAATAAACAGTTAAAGTTTTAAGCTAAGTGCTAATCACATTAGTAAACCTGCAGCATTAAGGAGAGGAGACAACATGGTATACTGCGTTGTATGAATTTTCACTTTAGAAAAGTGATACAAATCAACAACAAAGTATTGATAACTTGTCAGATAAAGAGCATTAATTAGCACACTTGCTACCTCTGTTAGCCTCAGGGCTCTTAAGTGTTGCGCGGCTCACTCCACACCTCTAATTAGCTGTTGAGGCAGCTGTATAATAGAGGATGATAACAGGGAGAGAGACAGAATTAAATTACCCTCCAACGTAGCTTGTTTCCATTTCAGGAGGGAGCCGAAAGCCGCTGACGATACATGCAACTGCCATTACTCCCAGTTGTCGACAAATGATGCAAATGGAAGACAGACAGAGAGGCACAGGTGAGCTACAAATAGCGTGTGATGGAGTTAGATCAGCTTTTTACTCTTATGTTCGCTCCTTTGGATGTCAGCTGTTCTCCACCAGGTTGATTCGCTTCAATGGCCGAGGTTCTCTGATGACACCAGCTTGTCTACCATCACTAATTCAGCCATCTGACTGATGGAGGTCTGACTGACAGATGTTAGATCCAAACCTAGCACTTCTGTCACCCTGCAGCCTGGCAGCACCTGTCAATCAAAGAGCTCCTCTCAGTCTCCAGGGAGACTCCAGCTGGTCAAGAATGTGAAGACTGAAGGATTTCTTTGTCCCAGAGGTATTCTGAGGCGGTGCTCCCTTTCTTTTTTTCCTCATTTCATTCACAGGGATGCTTGGTCAGCATTTTTGCAAAAGTATGCCGTGCACTGACACCGGTAAACAAATAAAATTGCATCTGGGGGACTCAACATCGGTGTCCCTACTGGGCTGATATTAGGTCTACGTATAGCAAAGGAAGACCCCAACATGAAAGCAGTGTTTCCTCTCCATCCCCCTAAGGAACCAAGGGAGGTCCAGCTTAAAAAATGCCAAAGCAAAGCTGAGATTTCAACAAATTAACTTGTGCCAATGACACAGTATTTGCATAATCATGTCTAATCTGGGGTATTTGGTAAACCTCCTCCAAGCAGCGGAAATCTGGACTCAGATGGTCTTAAGAGTTTTTCCCTTCTTGCTTAATTAACCACCATTTGATCTACTCAGTTGTATTATTTGTGGCATAACCAACAACAGCTCACACATGCACAGCAATTACAGAAATGAGACCTTGTTAACAGCCTTCACTACACCATAATCTTCAGCAGCTCATTAGGCAGCAACATGGACACATGCGCACACAAGTCATACACAGAGGAGAGGGCATGTTACATATACATCTGCTCTTTGGCACCTATCCCCCCACAGTGTTAGTCTGCTCGTTGCCAACCATTAGACCCATTAGAGGCCAATTAACACCGACACAAAGCTCCCTTCCTGTTTTATGGCACTGTAAACAAAAACCTGCAGGCTCGCCTTTGGGCTCAGCACGGCTCAATAGCCCATAATGCAACACAGAATAACTCATTAGTTTAGTAATATGCTGCCTTTTCTTAGAGAGACATAAAAGCCTGCAGATTCCGTCACACCAGCTTGCACATAAACCTCAAGTAATTGGCAGGTTCCCCCCTCAGCCTTGCACTGACTTTACGTTTCCAACTGATATCCACAGAAAATCATAAAAGTCGTTGTTTTGCTTTCTACTCTTTTACTGCTGTAAATCTGTAGCAAAGGACAGGACCTGGGTCTAGACAATAGTTCCCATCGAGTAACACATTAACCACATTATCTCAATTGCATCAATGGGATATGTGTTGCGGAATTATGCTCTACTGATAAACCAACCTTTAATAATCCCTTACAGCAAAGCAAGAGTTTAAATTAAAACAGACTGTTGTTTGAAGTGCCCTATGTGGGTCATTCTCCGCAAACTGTGTCAGAAATGGCCACGAGATAAGGGCAATACGGGCCTTTTCCGCGTGTTTAAAAGTTGCGTTCTAGTCGGTTTATGAAGCAAACATTTGAGTGTGCATGCTGCAGCACGCCAGAGGCACGGGGGTCGTCCCTCAGAGGAGAGGCTGATGCGACGCAGCGTTGAAATCACCGCTCATATTTGTTTATGAAGCATGCGTACTGACTTATCCTGCTTGGATTTCATCTCCCAGGTTGCAAATAGTCCAGTTCTCGAGAGTTAAATAGAGTTCAGCTTAACCTACACAGGACAATAAAAACCTAGTGCTGACCATGCTGTTGATCGCACACTTTTAAAGCCCAAAGAACATGTTTACACTGGTTTTCTCAGCAAAAAGCTGAACACACCACAATTATTCCCAACCTGAAAAGTCTGAGGAGCCCTTGGTGATGTCGCACAGGAGGGTCAGACACGTTATTCCCAACAGGAGCGCATTACTGACGGCTGAGAGAGTCCCATCTGAGAGGAACATCCTTGACGCCTCAAAGTTTTTGAGTTTCTCCGAAGCATTAGAAAATCCAGCAGCAGAGGCAGCAGCAGCATTGAGTTTCAGGTTCTGCGTCGCATGCAGGAGATGTGAGGTCCCATCATGTCTCTGTGGTCTCCCCTCATCCTCCCACCACACTGCTGTGAGACTGGGATCGAGGTTTCCCTCTGGGCTGGAGCCGTGCACACAGCGCTCTCTCTCTCTCTCTCTCTCTCTCTCTCTCTCTCTCTCTCTCTCTCTCTCTCTCTCTCTCTCAGTGCATTTCTAACTGCGTGTTGTGTTGTGCTGTGCTGTGGAGGCAGAGCCCACCTGGAGGACCGACGCTCCCCCTGCACGGTCTCAAAAACCCAGAGTTCCCCTGCCAGAGACGTTCAGGGCCGAAATATCTTAATAAACTGACTTTACGATGGACTTGGAAGACTTTCTCTGCAGTCTCTGAGCTGTAGGAAATTATTTAGCAGACCCTTGTCATTCATCTTTTTAATCTCACAGGTAAAACAAGTGTCACTAATTACATTTACTCGAGTACTTGAGTATTTTGGAGTATTTATAATTGAGTATTTTCACTTTAATCTACTTTACACTTCCATCACACTGTAGACCTACTTTTCAGAGGCACTTTTCCTTCATTCATCTGACAGATATTACTAGTTCATCTGTCGATCACACGATTACACAAACAAACAATAAGATCTCTCAATAAAATATGGTGCTTTGTTGTAGATTAAACTGTCCAAGAGTATATACAGTAGATAAACAACCACTTTAAAACATTAACATTCTGTCAACACCTTAATACATAATTATATTCCAATAATATAACACTGAAAGGGGTCTGCCTGTCGCCTAATGATTGCTGCCAATACTTGTAATTATAAGTAAAATGATGGATGCAGGCCTTTCACATGTAATGGACTAAAGAGTATTTATATTGTGGATGGAAGACTGGAATCAACCATAAGTGCAGAAAATACATGTAAAAAATATATAAATAAAATATAAATGTGACTGTGTATTGTTGTTTACATATAGGCTATACTATGAATGCACAACTTATAGTCTGAATAAGACAGGTTTTTTTTTTTTTTTTTTAAATTAACGTGTTTGTATTTTCGATGCTAGTTTCTCAGTTCAGACCAAAGTTATGACAAATGGGATTATGTATAAGCGATGGAACAGTTGCGCCATCTTGTGGACAAGCCGCTAAACTACAGACTCGGACAAATCGCGTTTCAAATACGGTCGTCCTACACGGCTTCCGTATATATTCACATGTGACAACAGAAGGTCAGACATGGCAGCCTGCGCTAAAGGGCTCGACAAGTTTATCTTTTCTCTGAGGTTATTACGAAACCTCCAGCTCAAAAATGAACGTGAGTAAACTAAAACAAGCTCTCCTTTCTCTATTACTCTTTTTAATTAGCCGGCAGGTCGCGAAAAGGTGTAGTACTCGTTATGTACGTACGCTATGTGAGCTAAGAAGCTAACGGTAGACTGTAAACTAATTATATCAGAACGTAACAGTGTCAAACTCAGGCTTACCTTGATTGTACGAATATGAATGATGCGTGAATGAAAAATACTATCTTGCAATTTCTCAGGATTTTTGTCCACGTCTGTGTGTCGTCCTGCTGCGAGGAACGACGACCCCCCCAAATTCACCCCTCCACCTAAACCTGTCATCATTGATAAAACACGGGCTATGGTATCTCAGCGAAAGTATGATGTTTCTTTATAAAAGTCAAAACGGCTTTACACTCTCTTGACAGTCATTCCCCCCTCTCTATGCTGGATGAAGTAAGGCTTGTCTCTCTCTGCCAGGTTTCTGAGCCCAGAGTTCATCCCTCCGCGACAGAGGACAAAACCTTTAAAATTTACCATGGAGAGGAAAGACATGATACGCAGGAGGAAAGTGCTCGACATCCCTGAATTCTACGTAGGTAAGAAACTAAACGCTCAGGTACTGTCCCACTGCAAGGTGAGGGCTTTAATATGGACCAAACACCTCCTTCAGTTACTCCAACTCACCATGTAGACACAGACAGAAAAACCTAGACATTTTTAGAAATCCGTTTTAAGATGATTTTTTTTCACATCATAATTTAATTTGTGCAAATTATTTTCGATTGTTTGAAGGGAGTATCCTGGCGGTGACCATGGCCGACCCTAACGCTAGTGGGAAAACTAACCGCTTTGTGGGAATCTGCATCCAGAGGGGAGGTAAAGGGCTGGGCGCCACATTCATCCTGAGGAACATCATTGAAACCCAAGGTGAGGTTATTTTAGTTTCTGTGTCAGCACTGGTATAACAATCTACGGAAAGGAGAATTTACTCATACATTACTATAAATGTTAAATTATATCACTGTTCATTAAGTCTGTTTGTCTCTTTCCCTGAATATTTGTCTCAATTTTTTTTACCTATGATTTCTTTGTTTCAGGAAATAATGTAGAAGATGTTCTCTTTATAGAATGCATATGCCATGGTTAAAGGCTTTTAAAATTTTAGAGTTGCAATACAGAACTTTAGATGCAGGAAGGGCTGTCAGATAACAACACCTGTTTTGCAAACTTATTTCTGTGTTTGTGGCCCAGGTGTGGAGATTTGCTATGAGCTGTACAGTCCTCGTATCCAGAGTATTGAAGTGCTGAAGCTGGAAAAAAGACTGGATGACAACCTGATGTATCTGAGAGATGCTCTGTCTGAGTACAGCACCGTGAACCCAGACATGAAGCCTGTGCCATTCTCCACCACTGGAGAAGTGCCTGTCAACAAGGTGAGACTGCTTCAAGATCAATCTTGACATATAATATATGTAAAAGAAAAGAGCTGAAAGAACTGGTTTAAAAAAAAAAAAACATAAGTTACTGTAAATGCTATTTTAAGTATTTTGATTTATAAAATTAGATTTTGATCTAAAATATGGCACTTCTTGAATTGAAAAGGGCTTGCAGAATCATTTCTGCTTAAACCCTAATCATTACAGAGTTCACACCTTGCTCCAGTCACCCAATGCCAAATTCACTTTTTTTTTAAAGGAATAAAAGTACAAGAAACATAATGATAATTCAGCATGTTGAGATGTAAAATAATTGAGCATCTCTGTCCACTCACCAGATCAAAGTAAGGATGCGCCCAAAGCCGTGGTCAAAACGCTGGGAACGACCCAAGTACAACATCCAGGGCATCCGCTTCGACCTGCGCCTGACCCCAGAGCAGATGGAGCACGCCCAGAAGTGGGCGCAGCCTTGGCAGGAGTACGACATGCTGAAGGAGTACGACACGTCCACACTGGGGGAGGAGATCCTCAAGGAGGTCCAGCAGGAGATAAGCAAGTGAGGAAGAGCACTCCTGAAATGCAAACATTCTTCAGTTTAGCCATTAATGCAAGAATGGGGTAAAGACTGGAATGTGAGGTTTGCATGGATGTAAAAAAATTGTGCTGGAATTTCATCCTGATGTTAACCACAGCCACACAGGTGTATATAAGGAGGAGGAGCTGATACGGAAACTGGTTGTATTCTGAGCAGTCACACCCTCTTCATTTTGTGTTATGCATCAGTCTGCTGTACAGTATGTGGTCTGTGATTAGTCACTGGCCTTAGATTTGACATTTGCCATTTTGCTGACATTAAGTGGTTTCTATAATAAAATATATTAAACCTCCCAACTTTGGACTGCATTATATTTCTTGTTTCCTTTTGTAATTATAGTTTTTTGCTGGAGTCTTGACACTAGATGGCACTATTTCTCTGTCTATGTTGCATCCATGAGCAGTTGCATAACAGTCTTTGTTGTGTGTCAACAGTGTTTTGAGGGAAATTCCTGCCGTGCTAAATAAACAGATCAGTATTATTTCAGCTAAACAAATGATGAGAGGTCTGTTACCAAAACAGCAGGTTAACTGAATTTTCTGGTTTAAAACTCAAACGGTATTTTTCCACCAGTGTGTGTTCTAGATTTAAGGGGCTTCTGGGTTGAACTTAGTAAAGATTTCCAAATAAATCAGTAAATTTGTTGTGTTTTTTTTGTAACAGGCCCCAGTACCCTGCACTTTGACAAAAAAAAAAAAAAGGAACCAAGGACACCCGGTAGTGTTTTACTGTTGTGGATGGAAAATTGTGGTGTTGGGATGGTATGTTAGAGCGTCAGTTGGGTAGTATAAAAACACTTGGACTCCTTATGTTATGTCTGCTCCCTGTGAATGTGTGTGTGTGTGTAAACACGCCGAATGAGTCCCTGCACTCTAATTTCTCCATATTACAGGATGAGACGTGGAGAAAATGGTCTCTAATACAGGAGGAGCAGATGTTTACTGGGCTCATTATGGACCACACAGATTCCCCAGTGTGGAGATACAGTGGAATAAAGGGAGCGATTATCCCTGTTACATTGAAGGCTGTGGAGTGGAGGAAAGCTTTTGATGTCAGTATACAGCAATTCACAGGTTATTTAGTGGAGCTAATGGCTATCTGATTATTTTTTGCTAAATGTTCTGCACCTGTTGAACCACTACGTCAGTGTATTTCAGTCTCAGTGTCATGTACAGTACTTTTAGTCCCATTGTTGACTTTCCGCCTAATTTACTCTGCCCAATCAGACCTGACCTGCAGCAGAGAAAACCGACCCCATCTGCTTCTGTGTACAGTAGGCTTGAGAGCCTGTCCTGCACATTGTCATTACTCTGCCCGCTGAACCAGCTGGCCCTTTCCCCTTTTCATTTTTCACTCTTGAGTATTTCTGTTTGGGACTTGATTGATGTTCACATGCAGAGGCGGCAACAGAAATGTTTATTCTACAGCGCGCTGTCGGGCCTTTAGAAGCATTCCACGGTGACACCGCTGAACTGGTAAACCAGTTTAAACCACAGAGTTACTCAGACTGAGTTACTGCTTCAAGGTAACTTCCTTCCTCTGTGTGTGTGTGTGTGTGTGTGTGTGTGTGTGTGTGTGTGTATATGTTAAGTACTTCATGGTTGTGATCTCTACTGTATGAGCCTCCCATGCCCTCAGGTTGACTTCTCTGCACCTGGAGAGAAGTTAAAGCCCCTTGGCTGGGAAAGGAGATCAAACACTCTCTCTCTCTCCTCTCTCTCTCTCACACACACACACACGGAAAGCAACTTGCAGACAGGCTATCATATCAGCCCTCACAGACAGACACCTCAAACAGTGCCAACCATAAATGTCTGGGACAGCCTGTCTGTCAATCTGCATGTGAAACTAGATATGCTCCATTCACGGTTGCTGTGGAATCGGGGTGGGGCATGCAGGTTCTTGGGAGCCCCGTAATCCCACCCCTCAATAACAATCGACTGTAAAGCATGGTGGGCCGATGATAGCTACAGTGCCACACCACGATGAAGGTCAGTGGAGGAATGTAGGGAGGGACACACTCCTCTCATCTGTCTTCCTCCCCTTTGCTGGTGCTCCCTATGACCTTCATCCCTTTCTCTCTCTGTGTTTCTCTAAGCAGGGGGATAGCAGCGGCTTTGAAAAGGAGCCAGGTTGATGAATTGGAGAGGATGTGATACAGAGTGTGCAGCAACTCCCACAGGTTGAGATTTTGGGGGTGAGGTCTTCCACTGGGCCAAACACACTAGAACTCAGCTTCACTCTCACAGTGTTGATCTCTAACATCTCTGTCATTGTGTGATTTCTTACTCTCCTGTCTGCAGGCCTGGGGAAATTAGTTTCACTCTCTCTGTCTCTGCCAGGGAGTGTGAACTGTGTTTGAGCTGTCTGTGTGTGTATGACAAGTGCAACGGGATACTGGGCCACCCATAGGCCCCAGGTAAATTACACCCTGTCACTGTGTGTGTGTGTGTGTGTGTACATGTGTGCTCGCGCATGTGTGTGCGTGCTGCTCTGGGGCCACCCGTAGTCCTAGGTAAATTACACACTTGAGTTTCACCATATGTTTCCAGTGAAACGACATGACCGTCTGCTCCTCTCCGACTTGTCCCATGGGCCCCGACAGGGACTCCTGCTGCCGTCACTCTCTCTTTGTTATAGACTCACACAGGCAACCTGACAGTGCGACAGCTGTTAGGAAACGTTACATCGCAAAGCAGCTGATGCCTGAAGTCGAACAGGCAGATATCAGAGTCATTTTAATAATGTGATCTTGTGTGGAGTGGGTCTGGCAGCGCTGCCAAGGGTCAGGGGTTCACTTCCAGTTGGGGCCAGGCATCTTAAAAATGTACAGATAAAAGTGTCCATCAAATGGCACATGTTCAAAAGTGATTTCAGGACATTTCAGTTTATGACAACTGAGCAAGGATGACTGTACATGACAGGCCTGGGGTTATTCCAGAAATTTAAGCTGCCAGTATGCTCCATCAGAGCTGCCTGTCAGATGGTCCAACAGCCTCCCCCACACCTTTCTGACACTGGATTTGGGGGTGGGGTGGGGTGTGTCTGTGTGTCTAAAAAAAAAAAAAAATATTGATTGCTGAAAACTGAATCAGAAGAGGTCCTTATAAAGCTGTCAACCTATTACACTACATTTGCTTTGAAGGAACATATTTTTTTTTAAATAAATGAGACTTCCTCATAAATCCATCATATATATTCCTCGTCATATATTCATATTTTGTCAATAAATCCCATGAAAAGACCAAAACTACAATGTCTTGATCCTACTGCAAAGTCTTGTTTGCGTAGCTAACTGGCGACATAGGATATTCCTCCAGCGTAGACTCAATTCAAAAACTATTAAAAGAACATTAGTGTGTCACCTTGTTGCACTGGGTGACATGTTCGATGTATTACCATGAACATGGGCAATGTAGTTTATTTTGAGTTTATCTCTTATACAGACTCCTGCTGCTGGAAATACTCACTACAGCAGCAAACGTGTATTAATCCGCAGCTGAAAATAGTCCCCAACAAATGCACTGTTTCCTCTTGTCTGAGCAATGTTTTGTAAAAGCTATTGTGCCCAGCTGGTGTAGGAATGAGAGAGGGATTGCTGCAGTACTGGTTTTGGGTGTTTTCATGAGATTTATTGACAGAAATCACTGTTATCCTTTATCTTTTTGTCCACAGTTACCTGCCACATTATTGCTGTGTATTACCCAGTGTGGGCTGGGGGAGTAAAAACAGAGGAGGGTTTAACAGCTTGGGCCTTGATAAATAGTAGGCCAGAGCAGCCCTTAGTCATATGATCAGAGGAACACCGTGACCAGGCCTGAGGTGAAAAACCTTTTGTTTGAAGGTAATCCAGTCAGATGTCAGACTGTTTGAATTGAGAACGAATCGCACATCGCAGATTCTGTGCTTGGAGGCTATAAGCAATGAGATGACAGGAAAAGTACCAACAGCACCAGCGTGTTCCAAAGACAATCCTCGCAAACGTATTATGTATTGACACAGTGCCACATTATACTTCTGCCAAGCCCTAACAGCATTCCTGCACGTATACATGTCACAGCTGTCTGAATTTGTCCTTTACATGTATGCACTCTCTTCCATCGTATTTTGACCATTTTCTTCTTTCAGGATGTCCCCTGTCCACATGCTGTCCAAGATAAGAGCACCCAAGGTTGTTTGATGCATTCTTCACGTTTCCTTGGTATCACTGCTTGTTTGTACCACAACCAGCATGTGTGTGCGCCCATGTGTGTGTGTGTGTGTGTGTGTGTGCAGTTAAATGCTCAGGACATGTGAGCCAGGTCATAACACAGCACATTATTCGTTATGACGGGTTGTTATTCCTGTTTGGTCATGATGACCCTGTCTGGTACTTAAAAAAAACACACACACACACACAGCCATGTGGTCTGAAAATATGCTTCTGCTTTGATGTGAAGAAGAAATATTGGGGTGGAAATATGAGCAGTTTCACTCCGTTGCCTCTGAGGGGCGCCCTCATCTTTGTCTCCCCTGTAGCTAGTATACACAACTCCCAATTCCCCCTGCACAGCTGGTCTTCTTCTCTCTTGAGCTGTAATTGCAGCTCTGTCCTGGGAAATACAGGGAGGAAATCCCAGAGCTTTCGCCCCTGCAACAATGACAATAAAAAGGAGGTGAAGAAAAGAGGAAGAAAGCGTTTCAGCTGAGATGAAAGAGGGAGGGAGGCTTAGGGAGTGGAAGGGAGGTGGAGGAGTGCTGGCTCAGGAGTGCACAGAGAGAGAGAGGTGGAGGTAGAGATGAAGGAGAGAGCGGGGGGGAGGAGGGATGGTGTTGGTGATGGTAGTAAACGCTTGAGTTTATTAACCTCATTTAGTTGAGGGGCTGAGAGTGAGGGGAAGGGGAGGAGTGGCGTGTTCATACTGTGAATGCAGGGCTGGAGTTTACTAATGAGGGCTTCAGCTGTGCACACACACATACATTCAAGCACGCACACACATTCATACATACATATATACACTCACACTTTCCTTAGCTCGTTCCCTCATACCAGATTCACCTTGATCTGATGCCAAGTATGCAGGCAGAACACACATTCACAGCACTGGGTACTGTTAGCTTCATCTTACTGCCTCCTCCTGCTTCTTCACTGGTATCAAGCAGCAGCTGAGAGGCAATTTTACCCAGATTTCTATTGATAGACGCAGAGGGAGTGGGCAAAGAAGAGCTGGGACACACAATTATTTGATTCCCAGCCAAACCGCGCAGCTTTAGACTGTCTGACAGTCTGAACCATATGATTTCTCATGCCTTGCCAACACAGATTACATACAACATACACTGAGAGTCATTCACATTTATGGGAATTTTTTGATTCCTCCACCCTAATGCTCATCTTTTGACTGTGTGGGAGGGAACGAGGGAAGTTAAGAGGAAACCCTGCACCGCAAGGCATGGGGTCATAAAGGTCAACAAACAACTAAGTGAATCACACGAGGTCTTGTGAGGCAACATGGTTAATTCTGTTTGTAAAAGTTTAAGGATTCCATTCAGAAATGTTTGAAGACATAAAAATAGTCAGCCTTGAATAATTATTTGTGGTTGATATGTTTTTTTTTTTTTTTTTTTTGGTAACGCTTAATATTATAGCCACTGATTTCCACCTCTTTTTCCTATTTAAGTGCACAAAAAGTAACTCAGTTTTTCCCAATCTTCAATTTTGTTGCCTCATAGGAACCCACTAGACCTACATTTAAGCACTAGTTGGTACTGGTGAGTATTTTATCTGTTATCTGATTCACACAAAGCAAAATTACAGCATAAATCATGAGCTATATAATACAGTGTTCACAAAAAAGTTACATTTTAAAGTTTTACTCCCTCTCCCTCATTAGAAAATACAAAATCTATGAATATATCTCTTGAGATCCTGGTTGTACGTACAGTGCATGTCTTAAACTAAAAGATTGAAGGTGAGCACAGAGAAACTTTTCACCCTCAGCAAGTGAGCGTGGAAAGTACACATACATAATTTTACACAGCGAAGGCCAAACATCCAAATGACGTAACAACTGGTAAGACACGTTTTTGAGTGAAATATTTCTCAGATTTTACGGTTTACAAATTGTAAAAAATTTTGCCTGGGATCCGTGTCTGTGTCTGAGGGAGAGAACTGGACTGCAGTGACAGTGTCACATGTCTTATGTCTGAATAAAAGTAGGTTAGAATCATTCTCATGCACTGATAGTACATGTAAACTAGAACAGTTATTGTTTCGCCTCATGTTTTACTGTCTTTCTGTGGTCTTGTCATGCTTATGTTTTCTATTCCAATTACAGATGAAGAAGGTGTTTCACCACAGTTGTGTGAAGTTGTCTTATCTGTTTCAGACAAGAGGAGAAAACCCTTCACATTATCCTGATAGCCACCCACCCCATTCATCCATTATACACGCTGACCACTAATGACCTGAAATGGACACGAAGAATGCACACTTAAGATGCTCGCTGAAGACGAATGAGAGAAGATGCACTCTGAACTATTGACAAATGGTGTGAAACACACACACACACACACATGCTGGGGACACACACTTAGAATGCACCCGTGAAGATGGATGACGCAGTGAAGATGCTCCCTGAACTGAACTGTAGGTGACAAATGATCAGACACCTCAGTGGGTGCACTGACCTCCTGCTATGACCAACCAAGGGTGGGTTATTTTGTGATTTGACAAAGGTTAAGTGACCATTTCTTCACCCTCTCTCTCCTGCTGATTGGTAGACCCATAGATAAACATAAACTGTAAACTCCTTTATTACATACTATAAGGTGAAAAGAATTAAAAGCCAAGTCAGGTCTTTGATTTCCAGAAGTGCTTTTACCACTACACGTCTGACTGATACACACTTAAATAAAAAGACTGACTGAACATTAATGAACGTCATATGGCAAAAGCTGCCACTGTGAAAATCTATCCATTCTGTCTTTGAAGACTTTATATACATCTATTTCTTTTGAATACACATCACAAAAATCTATGTCAAACTTAAAATGTGGCTGAACTCCACAAGTTAAAAAGCGAATAAACACACTGACCTACCCTTCCTTATCATCCCTGCTCATACCAAATCATAGCATTTTAAAATAGTATTTGAAAGTTATTTTTTAATTAAACTATTTAGAGAACCAGATGGGTGGGTGAATACAGAGAGGTATAATGTCAACTCACATCTCTGTGACTGACAGCTTACCAAACACTCTTTGAACCATTCTGATACAGTAAACCCCGCTTACCATCTGGAACTTCAAGCAGGTTAAAACAAAACAAAACAAAAAAGTACAAAATTTGCAAATATTTGACCAAAGCCTGATATAAAAACAAATCCTACAGCAGCCAGAAGGCTCCATGTGGAGACTGCACAACTCAACTTTGAATGCAGGTCTCGATGGATGGTTCAGAACCTAATCTGACCCATTAGTCCAGCAGTCAGATCCTGATTTTAAAGAGCTGTGACCGGCCTTTCAAGGCGGCTCAGAACCGTTTGTCTGCATGTCAATACACTGCCCATTCGTCGTGTTTCACACACACACACCGTCATTAAACTTTTGACCCCGATGCGTCTGTCACTCTTTGACAAAAACTCTTTGAGCTCTGAGCCTACTGTCGATGCGAATGGTCAGCTCTGTCAGACTGAGTTTACTTGTCTTGTCTTTATTGTTTGGTTGTTGTTATCACTCTCGGGCCCACACACCTGATGATTTAAGTTGGCTGTTGTTCGTTGTGAGTGTGCAGTGAATCCTTCAGTGTACGGTAAGGCCTCGTACGCCCTCAGACTCCTCTATCTGATCTGCAATCTCAAAATTACACACCATTACTCTGCAATAGCCCATACTACCAAATTGCTAAGATCTGCTTCACAGCTCATTACCAGGACAATAATATAAACCAGTTCAATTGTTTTATTGGTGACATTGCTTGACCTTCAATGCAACCAAACAGCATTAAACGTGGCTACTGAAATATCATACATCCTGAGAGAATCTCAGCTGGCGGGTCGATACCATATGTTGTTAAAACATGTGGGTGTGGAATAGCTGGTTTCTGTGGTTTTACTACAGCTTAGCCAGCTGATAGCCCTGATAACAACGCAGTATCCATTACTCGATGCTCCATACAGCCACCATTATGAATTAACTGGAGGTCATGACCTCTGAGCCATTCGGCTTCCTTGCCACTCTCCCCAGCCAACTGCTGGCCAGTACCACTCAATACCCCAGGTCCAGTTTCCCCATCAGCTATCAACCCCCTCTCTCCTGTTCCACCACCACAGTCCCCATAGTAGTGTCTGGATCGGGGGGTGTTGGCGCCTAACCAGCAGCAGATGTGGCTCCGCAGAGAACACCAGCCCTCATTAACTTCAATGGATTTCCTAATGCGACAGCTACCATATTTCATTTACCGCGCACCCAGACCCCAGCGGACCTGACGGAGGCCAACTGATACTTCCATTCTCCTGCACTGCAGAGAGTGGTGGCGGTGGGGAGATTCGGGGAAAAGGGGTTGCGCTGAGAGCGAGGGGTGAGGAGATGGGGATGTGTGTGAGGTGAAGGGGAAAAAGGCAGGAGGGGAGGAGGAAGGGATGTCGGAAACCGGAGCAGAAGACATGACCCCTCTTACTGAGGAAATCAATTAATTCAAGCTTTTTACGACAGCGGGTGTCTGCGACGAGCCAAGTCAGCGATCTGAGGCAGACGTCAGAGGCCTGTATCATTACATTATATCCAATAAAAAAAGGGAGAAGGGTAAAGAAAGCGGGCGAGGGAGAGGAGGCGAGAAACGAGGGTTGTTTGGGTGTGGAGGACAGATGGAAAAGGAAAGAGGAAAATAGAGATAAAAAGGGAGAGACATGGACGCTAAGGGAGATGGATGCGGGGGGGGGGGGAGAAAGAGGGAGTGAGGGAATTTATGGTCCTGGGTCTTATTGTTCCTGTACACGTGAGAGTGCACAGCTGGGGGAAAAGAGGGAAATGGGGTACAGATGTACTGTATCAAACGCAGAGGCCTGAACTTCAATAGATACATTATGATGCGCTCCCCTGCTGCACTTCCTTTCCTTAACATCAAAACCCCCATCTACCTTTCTCACCCTTCTAGCTACTGATCCCCCCCCCTCACAACACACATATTTACCTGATAGCCCCTTTCTTGCACTAATATCCGCAGCCTGTCCTGTGTTTTTTCATCCTCCGTGGCTGCATTCATTTCACTTTACTCACTTCATTCTCTACTCTTTATGGGCGCAGCAGGTATCAGGCTTTGCCAGCAAGCTGTGGCCTCCTTTGAACTGTGACTAGCTTGTTTTAAAACCTACCTGAACACACACACACATACACATGTTAGCAATGTCCAGCCCTAATGACATGGGTATATTATCATGCCCCAGACGACAATACATCACAGCTGTTCACACTTGCCCCCACCTCTGCATATCCCATATCCCTTTAACGCACACATACACAGACGCGTATACAAATCATTACGAGAGGATGTGTGGAAGGAGCAGGGGAAACAGGGGAGGGTGAGAGAGAGGTTTGTGCCCCCTGAATCTCCAGGATTTGCCCCATTTCGGACTGAGAGGAGGGGAGTGGGGGTGGGGGTGGCGGTTGGTGTGGGACAGGGTATCGGCGGAGGCACTGGAAATGGAACTGGCCGTGACCCTCTCTCCTCCTCCTCCTCTTCCCTGCTAACTAAAGAGAGAGAGAGAGAGAGAGAGAGGTTCCCCAAGGAGCAGAGAGCTGAGACGTCGGATAATTCCCGGTGCTTTCCCGGTGCCTATAGAGGAAGGGGCCCCTCTGGATTTGTCAGTTGTGGCTGCAGCTGTCTCTGGGCAAAATGGACCACAGTGGACCTGACACTTGATCTCTCCTCTCTTTCTCTGCCTCTCTTTCTTGTCCTTTTATCTCTCTCTCTCTCTCTCTTTGCACTAAGTCTCTGTCTGTCTTGCTCCATCATTCCTTTCACTGTCTCACACTTTCTGCCTGCGTCTGAGTGTGTCCTCACTGAGTTTGGAAATTGAGATTTATGAAAATGGCGTCCCAGAATGAATAAATCTGAAAATGCCAGCCTTGTATTTTCAGTGAGGATAGAACAAAGCACCCTCAGGAATATTATGCTGTAAATCTGCATGGACGCAGGGTGCTGCAGTATGTAGCAGTCACATTAAGAGGTCCAGCTTTGACCCACTCTGTGATCAACACATTTGTTGTAATCAACCTGTTGTAATGTTTGTTTCTTTGGACAACTTTGCAATAATGAAATAGTGATTTGGCCGACGCGTCGAGGAAGCCCTGAATGAACTGGTGGCAACATTTTATGCTGCTGCTATCACGTTTTCACTCAGTTGTTCTGACAACAAAAACACATGAATATGTAAGTAAGGATCTCAGCTTCTCAGTTTGTTTCTCCCTCTCGTGCTCGGTCTTTGAATCTCCCTCTCTTTACCCGCTTAAACCTTTCCAATTCTACCACTCGCTCTTTCACTTTCTCTTTCTCTCTATGTCTCTTGGCCCTGGGCGCCTTTTGAAAGCACACCTCTCTACACTGAAGAGGAATATGAGTTAAACAGAAAACTCTCTGCCTTTATCTGATAGAGGCAAAGGTGATGACGTCATAAGACCAGGGTGCCGTTGGTCTGTCCAGTTTCTCCTTATCAGCGCTGTCTTCACAGCTGTTGCCATTATCGTCATCGTGACTGCAGTTGTCAGTTGCCCATCAGCGTTATCACTACCATCCAGTTATCACAGTTTCTTCATCTGCCTCAACTAACAAGAAAATCTTGTTATCATTTTGGTAGAATACAAACAAAAATTCAGCTCAAAGTAATTTATATAAAATAGCATTTAAGATGTTAAAAGAGTATTTAAGATGTTTTTTTAAAGGAATTAACTGAAGCTCTGTGTATGATATTTTTGGACAGTCCATAATAATGTACCATAGGCTACTTATTTGATAGTACAGTGAATGTTTTAGTGCCTGATGATCTCAGGCACTAAAACAGTTGGGAATCTCTTAGACTCTTAACTATGTCTGAGGAAAAGAATTCAGAGCCTCTTGAACTTAATACTGCAGTACAGTATTTTTGAAGTATTTATCTTTATTAGATCTGATGTACATTTTGAAGTGTTTAAGGTTGTGGAATTGTAGCTTTGAGTTGTCAAATAGGCATGTAAATTATATTATAATAATAATTATATGCAAATGGTCAAATGATATGCCCTGTTTCTTAAAAATTATAACTAATTTGCATGACAAAATTCATTTTGTAGGAAATGTAATGTTGCCCAGGTATCTGCAAAACATTCACTGTCAGCTTATTCCACTTGTTTCCTATCTAATATTAGAAAATTGTCTCTTGGCAACGGAATTACGATTGACAGTTTAACGTTACGGTGACTCCAAACCCTTGGTTAAGGTTTGAAAAAGATTGAGGACCATTTATTTTTCCAGTTTAACAACAAACACAATCTTTCCTGAATTTTAACTACTTTTATTAGCCTAAGCCTAACACATGAGAAAAAGACCTGCACTTTGTACGCCCTAGCCATCCAGCCTGACCTCCTCATGATTTACAGCGGAAGGATTGGAAGCAGTGCAGATGAATGCAATCCAACCTACGATTTATTTGACAAATTTGCAGAATGTAAATGTGTTTTGCAGGAGACAGGCTTTCAGTTTGTCAGAGTGGCACTCTGCTCTGCTTTGAGTGAAGTTTAATTGACATATCAGTGCCTGTACCTGAGAACGGCATCGTGTGCTCTTTCCATTTCAAGTAATTGGCCTACTTTGTCCATATAACACATCTGGCTCCCAGAGCTAGGCAGCCAGGCCCACAGTCTCTATAAAGTGAAACACCATCCATAAAATCTCCATTAGAGCAGGGCTGCCTGGAGGTCGCCGTGAGGAGAATCAAGGGGTCACTGCTCCACTGTAATGCCTTCACACATGGGGTTAGAGGTGACTGGTGTTGACATTCCTCCCATGACTGTCTGATATCAGCTGTGATTGATCTGCCGGAGCAAAGCTCTGGGAGGTACACTCCCTGCTTGGCTCCTGAACTTAAACATTTAGATTTGGTCCTGCGTCTTCCAATATATCTGCCTTTCTCTCCTCCTCTTCTTCTCCTTCTATGCGTCTCTTTCTCCCTCTCTCACCTCGGTGTCTGCTGGATCTCCAGTGAGGCTTCAGTGTGACACAGGGATTGACCCTGTAAGAAACGGTACCAGAGAGTGTTTATCTGGCTTTCCCCTTAGCTAAACCTAGATAAAAGAGGAGGGTTGTGATTGATCGCCCACTCTTCGCCCGAGCCTTCATAGGTTTTCTGTTAGCAGGTCAATGTGAGTTACAGTAGATGGCTGTGAGTTATTGCCTTGTCAAATTCCACACCTTCTGAGTGCCGTTGGCCTTGGAGGGGAGGTAAAGGTATCTACCTGTGGACAAGTATATGAGTGGTACATTTCTTTTCCTTTTGATACATTCTACGCTTTTACAACCCTTTAGACGTGGTGCAGAAAGTAACAGGAAAAGATGGAGAGATAGGAGTGGATGATCACATACAATATAAATCTTAGCCTCCTACCCAGTCAGAGCAGATGAGAATAGACTCTTGGTGACAAACGGCAAACACAGATAAGAATCTTTGATGATTCCCAAACATAGCTCCTGGCAAATACCTGCCAATAGCCCGGGGTGAGACCTTGTGTACCTGACGCATCGTTACTGGGTGCCACACTTCACAAAGCACGAAGGTGGACTGTGACTGGATTTGTTTGAAAACAAACATGAGAGAGGGGGTAAAATTTTTCCTTAACTTGCATGCAGGTTTTGTTAAATGAGGATACAACTATGACACACTTGTAATTTACAGTAAGGAGACAATTGAATAAAGCACACCCAGCTTTCCCGTAGGCCAGTCAGTCATTAGAGCCCACTCACAGTCCGGCTTATCTCTCCCAATCAAATACACCAGCCCCATAATACCCCAGGATGGACTAAATCACATGTAATTGGAGGTTCTTTATTTTTTCCAACTTCTTTCAGCCCGAGCTCTGTGAAGATAAACCTCCCCGCTGCCGTGGTCTCTAGTGTCTCTGAGTAAACAAACAAACAAACAAAGTTGGAAACAGACGGTCAGCGGCTGGGCGGGCTGGTCAGGATTCAGTTGCTGGGGCAACGGGATCTCGGCCCGTTTGTTTTCCCCCTGGGAGGTGAGGCGGGTGAGATCGGAGGGGAGGGGGGGTGTAACTTGTTGTTTATTACTATAATTTGTCTGAGTGACTCTGGAGAGATTTCAAGGCTCTTTGAAGCGGGGCTGGATGAAGCCTGGAGCGTGGCATGTTGTGCCGGGCTTTGGGCCCAATTTCCAAAACGCCCACCCCCCGCTCCTCGTCATTCCTCCACCCGACCTACCCTGTTTCTGTAATCTGCCAACCCCAATCCTTTATCCTGAGCTGTGCCATCCCAGATCCTCCAGGATCTTAAGGGCCACACAAATGGGAACTCTCAAAAGTCAATCCCTCACATATGTTTTTATAGGTTCTCATATTAGCACATATTAAATTACATTCACATACACAAAACCAAACAGTGCACTTAAAAGTGATTAAGTGCAGTGATGTATTATAATAACCAAACAGTTTAACAACAATTTAAACAAAATCAAACCTCGCTGTTTAACTTGCATTGTTAGTGTGCGCTGTTTGATCAAAACTGTAGCCACCAAAACAGAAGAGTTAAAATTTTTAGTGTTGTCTAGGGGGTGTGAATGTTTGGTTCCAACTGACAATGTCGGCACTCTAAATTTATTGGTGCAATATCTGCATGGACCAGCGCATGAAAAACTGTTTGTAATGTTGTAAAATTCCAACTGCCACAGAGGCAGTTAACCAGGTATGGAGTGCTGAGGTTGCTGTGACTTTTGCCATCACCAGAACTAGTTAGCAGCTAACGCTAGCTAGACACCCTCCTTACTGTAATGTGGGACCAACACAGCAAAATACGAATCACCTCAGTTCAGTTTTCACTTTATGTCTATGCATCATTTTTACTGTCTTTTAATAAGCTTTTAAGGAGCAAGTGACTATACTGTGTATCACAGTTCTCTCAATCAGCTAACTAGCTTCTGCCTGCTTAGTGTTTTCTAGTTAGCCTAGCATCCAAGCTTCTACCTCCTGAGCGAAGCAATATGTGAGCTTATTAAGAAAGGGGGGGTGGACATATCAATGCTCACAGGCTGAGGCACACTGTGGAAGTTGACAGGATGTTTCTTAGCAATGCTGGCCTTCAAGCGGTCCATCAACTGCTGCCATGGAAACTGCCCACCCATTGGCTTGAAGCTTAGATGCGGTTTTCCAAAAATAAGGCCAAAAACAGACAAAAATGCTAACATTATAGTCTGTATCACCTCTAATTTCATAGTTAACGTTAAACATTATTAATGCTGTGTATGTACACATTGAATTATGTGAGCGAAAACGGGAGGCAGTCTATTCATTAAAAGCTGCTTGTGTGTGTGTATGTGTGTGTATTCCTACATAGGAAGTCCCAGCCCTCAGCTGTCATGTGCGTGGCTGTCTGTCTGCTGTGTACTGGCGGGGTGGTGGTGGGCAGTCAAGCCCCAGAGCAGGTTTAATTGGTGTCAAGCAGGCCTCAGTGAAAAGCCATCAGAGACTGGGGATGCTCAGCAAGACAGGAAACCTTTTATTAGGGGACTTCCTCCAACTGCATGACTCTCTGTGTCCCTGTCTGTCCTATTGTCTCTCCCCATATCCCTCCCTCTTAAAATCTCTCATCACCACTCAGTTTCCATCTGCTCTCTTCCTCTCCCACTTACTCTCCGCCGGCTTCAAACATTTACTATTTATCACTTGGACTCCCACCCTCGACACTCTCTCTCTCCATCTCTCTCTCTCTTTTGGTGGTATTGTTTTTTATGTCTGATGTCTGTCCTTGAGTGAGCGAGGGAATTTGTCTCTGGGGGAATCCGGTGGCCACAGAGGCACACCAAGGCAGCCAACCTAATGATGAGAGCACTTCCTGACAGCCAGCAGACGCACACACACACTCACACTCACACTCACACATCTCAGACACACACACACACATAACCAAACATACCATGCGACAGATGGACATATATACGGGGAATTTTTGTTTTACAACAACTCTCATTGTGTTATATAAGAGTTGAATTTCCTTATATTCTGTCTCAGTAGTGTCTTGTATGATGTTGTAGGCTTGCCACCTTTGGGTGTACTGTATGACAATATTAATTCACTAACACTCTGATGGGAATGTGTTCAATTTTGCTGAAATTGCAGTCATTTATTTTTTTAAAGTTAATATTTCAATTAATTTATGGCTTAAATATCAAATTCAATGCCTTTTCTTTTCTTCCTTTATTTAAAGAGCACACACACATTTGCATACACATACTCAAACCCATGCACATACATAAAAATAATGGAGCAGCTGCGTTTAAGTGCTGCTTGCTGTGTTTTGTCAGCACGTTTAACTGCAACCATAACTGTAACTGTAATTACTGTTGCACAAGAGCAACCAGGCAAAGAAAACACAAATATCTGCAGTGTAGACAGCTTCTCTTCCTACTCGTGCACTTATCCACACTGGCGTCATTCAGGCAAACACACATGCGCACATATACACACGCACAGTCACACCTGCCCTTCAGGTAACTGAAGATATCCTGTAAAACCATCACTCACGTCCAGTTTGCCCTGTCTCTATAGGAAGTTATGAGAGGAGATTTTCCACTTTAGTGCTTTTCCACTATTGGTTTTGCATTTGAATATTAAACAGCTGTGTCGTTGTGTTTGCACATATGACTTTCTACCTCTGCCTTTTAAGTAGAAACAGTGCCAAATGTGTTAAAGGCAAGCCTCGCCAGCACGTTTTCAGGCATAGCTGAACCAGACCCAAGAGTGCACAAACCACAATGGGAGAACATACCATTCTGTGCCGGCTCAGGTACATCACAGTACACTTGTGAAGTGGAAAAACCATCTTTGTAACAGGAACCAGGAAGCGAGGACAAGCAGAGACTCATCCTGACAGCTAAGCTGCAACGGTGGACGCCTAACTGCCATTGTTACGAAAGCCTGCGCAAAGTTCGTTTTTTTTTTTTTTCTTTCTTGTTTTCATGACGAGACAAGCTCGCGAGCTCTTCCAGCGAAACTATCTGGATGATCTCTGTGTACCTGCAGGACAGGAGGTGTCTTTAAAAACAATCCAGCAGGTTTTGGCCTCGTTACCGTGACAACTGCTGTAAATGCTGGTGGAAAAAGAAAAAAGAAAAAAAGAAAGCATCCCACCACCAAACAGCTTACAACCAGACACTCTGCAATCAGCCCTCCTGCCAATCTATCTTTCTCTTCCCCTCTTTTTCTGTCTTTGTTCCCTTTCTCTGCTTTTTTGGCCAAACTCTTCTTTTCTTTTCTTTCAGCCTCTCCTCCTCTTCTCCACCTCTCTTTCACTCTCTCTGAACTCCCCCACTCCTCCCCCTTTTCTCTTTCTCTCTCTTTCATTTCATTTGCTCCTGAATGCCACCCTTTTCTCTAAGTCCCCCCTTTTTCCTTTCTGCCCCCCACCCCCGTCCCCACCCCTCCACCTCTCCTCCACCCTTCTCTTGTTCGATCCCTGACTCAACTTTCACATTCCTGGAGCATTCCTGTAGGATTAGCCTTTAGCATTCTCAGGCTATGCAGAGGCCACGGCCCCCCCACTGTGACGGTGGCAGGCACTAACGGACGACACAGAAAAGTGTGTGTGTGTGTGTGTGTGTGTGTGCGTGTGTGTTATCCTCTCACTCTCTTTCATCACCACCCTCCTCCTCCTCCTCCTCCTCTTCCTCCTCCCTGCCTGCTGCCCCAGTTCCATGGTGCTCAGCTTCCATCACAGTCAGCAACCTTCAATCCTCACCCCCCGGTGTCCTGGCGCTGAGAGCAACTGTGCATGTCCGAGCAGATGCACACAGACATACACAGATGCAAGCACTAATTCAACAAATTATCAAATTAGAAAGCACTAATAATGATTATTACTTATTTTGTTTGCACAAATATCTGCAATGAAGTCAGATTTCTGTCTGAGAGCTCTATCTGAAAATCAAAGGACGCAGGCGCCACATTAATAGGCTTTTTTCACAGCAGCCTTTTTGACCTGTCATGGGAAAACAAAGATGTCACTAATAACATTAATAAAATAACTCTGTTCCATTCCAGTGTCCCGTGATGATGTGAATTTTTAACCTTTTAAAATACACTGTCCCGCCCATGAGACGACTTGACCTCAGTGGGGCTATTTCAGGTGTGTTTTGGTCTGTACCGGATTCAGTCTTCACACAACCCTGATAAATAATACATTGTTTGAAAGCTCTGAGTCTCCTGATTCTATCTGTGCAAAGCATTTTAGGATCCCCCATATCACTGCAACAGCTGCTGCCACAGAATTGGTTCAGACTTGCGACTATGGATCCAAACATTACAGGCCTTATATTTCCTTTTAATGCCATGTTTGTGCCTGCACAACTTCGCTTCAGTATCTCTCTCACATAATGACTTTTTGGTTGAAAAATTGAAAGAGTCAACTTTCGGAGGAGGTCAGGATTATGACTGTAATCGGCAGGGTTGAGGAGCAGTGACAATTTTATTTTGAGTACATTATTTTCGGGTTTTTTTTCTTGTGCGCAAAAATGGAAAATGCCTTCATGAAAAATGTCTATTGTCGTCTATTACAACCTAGAGTCCCGTTTTGTTATTAGGTGACCTCTAGTGGCCATAGTAATTATGATGGGAGAAAAGGAGGAAATGACGTAGAATAAAGAGTGACAAAGTTCACTTTAGCAGGAGGGTGGAGTAGATGGACAAAACACAGGACTTTTGACACAGGAGACCGCTCAGTCACCATTCCACAACCTTAACTGCAGATTCATTATTGTGACCGTGATCCAAAACGCCTGCTGCTATAGGGGCCGCTGTGTTGAACTGCTACAAATATTCTGTAAAATTTAATGAAAGTAGCTCAGTTAGGCTGTTTGATGTGATTACAAAACAAGCAGTGAGGGTAGCAATCTTGAATTAATGCGTAAACGTTCCCATGTCGGAATAACAGGAGATTTCCCCGCTCTACCCATTCTGCCAAAGTTGCGTGCATGCAGCAAACATACCACCGATGGCTGCAGACATGTCTCTAAATTCAAATTAACAACAAAACAAATAAACAGCAAATAGTAGCTTTAACACTGCATTTTATGTTGGATCAAGTGTATTTGGTATGGCAATCATAAAAGAGAGAAGATAAGTCATAAAATAATGTCACAGGCAATTTCTGGAAACATGCTGATCTGCAGTAAAAACAATTAAGAAATGAAACTGTCTCACTTCATGAGCAGAATTGTCTCAGGTACAGATTAAATGACAATGGATCCCAGGCCAAGCCAAGTGGCACTGTAGCAAACAAAAAACTAAAAAGTGAACTGCTCATCCATCTCTTCTCTCTCTCTGTCTCTCTGATGGAGTGTGCAGCCGACCGCAGCTGCCAGCAGCTCCATCCGCGCACACAGTAGATTAATGTTTATTTCACTCACACTAATGACTCCTCTGCACAACGGGTGGCATCTTGTATTGACCCATCCCAATTACTGTCAAACTGACCTGCCCAGTAGTTTCACAAAGAAAGATGGGACTGAGCAGAAGTAAATGAACATCTAAAAAGAAAAAAAAAAAAGAACTAAAAGGTATACAATAATTAATCAAATGAATCAGTTTATGCAAAGTGAGGCTGCTGACAGGGACACACTGAGAAATATATCCACCTCTGCTCTCCTTTCCTCTTTTTTTATCCAGGCCTTCAAGTTAAAAGTAAACTACTATGAGGTAATCACAGCCCTTTTCCTGTTTGCTCTTCTGTTTCTATAAGGGAGCTTTGTGTCAATTCAGTGTTACAAGCCAAACTGGTAGCACTGGCCGACCACATGTGGAAACACTCACATCACCTCCTAGGACAAAAAAACTTGGCAGGGGCAGACAGGAGGAGGGGGTGAGGGGTGAGAGGAATAGAGAATTAGTGTGTGTGTGTAGGTGTGGGTGAGAGAGAAAGAGAAAGAGAGAGATAGAGAGAGAGGGAGACCCTTTTTTGCTCATAAGTATCACCTTACTTCAGCCAAAATAAAAGCACAATCAGAGCCAAAGACGCACCTCAAAAAACGTCTCAGCTGTTTCCCCCTTCTCTCCTGCCAACATGACTCATTTTTCTACACACCTCCCCTCCCTCCCTTACTTCCCTCTCCCACTTTTTTTTGTCATACCCACAGCCTTCACTCAGTTGCCTATCCAAGAATTTCTGCATGTAATTTAACACCGGATCCCCTCCTGCTTTTCAAAATGCATAGTATTGAAAATATTTATCTCTTTCATATCCACTTTCACTGGTCCTTAGATCAGCTCTCTCTGCACTGTGTACCTCAACTGTTTTCACTTTCTCTTCTGCTAATTTCCCCTCTTATCCATCCCTATATCTAAATTCCCTCTCTTCTGGCTCGTATTGCAGCTCTTTCTGTGAATGTACAGTACAGTATACTGTTCCTCCACATCAAGCTGATTGCTTTCTGTCAGGCTGTGGCGCTGTAGGGGCCCCATGGGGGGGTCCCTCACATCTAAACATCTGTCCATCCCATTACTGTAGCCGCTGCCGAACCTGAGCCCCTTTTACTCATGCTGACAGCAACGCTGGCGAGAACAGGGAATGCTATCCAAGGGAATGCTGGCGTTCCCCGGGCGTCTCCTCAAAGCTCCTGATTATGTGAGCCAGCTGGTTGAGAGACGCGAGGAGTCACCGGGCAGCATTCAGCGGGGGCATCCGATAGGGCCCCGGATGTTTTCAAAGTATGGGTATGGTTAGGAGCATGTATGGGGATCAGTGTGAGGATGGGAATGCATGCCCTGCACCGGGGCATCAGTCGGCTGGGTCGTTTGGTTGGAATGTGACTCAGGAAACCCATAATGGGGCTTACTGTATGTGCTGTCTGGGTGACTGTTGTCTTTTAGCACTGTGAGGTACAGAGGAAACGGATATGGCCAGGGGTGGCAGTAGTGATGATGATGATGATGATGATGATGATGATGATGAGGATGAGGATTAAAAAAGCACAATCGTCTTTTAACCCTGTCTCCTAGAAATTACATTTATATACTGCAGTCGCAAATATGTCACCATAATGTGGAAATGGTACTAATGAATGTATCTGCCAAGACACAAAATGTTCATAGTGAAAACAGTGAAAATAGTGTTAGTGAAAATATCTCTAACATTCAGTGACAGCTCATTTCATTTCCATACAATATCAACTCTTGTAATACAATATCCTCTTACAGCAACACAAGCATGGTAACACATTTTTTATGCTTGTGTTACAGTGCTCACCAAAAGACAGTTGGGGGGGATCTAACTCAGTGCAGTGAACCAGGGAAATTGTCTTCAAGATTCCACACATTATACTTCCTTGTCAAAATCTGCTACCTCCATTACCCAAAATACAACTCTACCAGAGACATTTTAGCCAGAGGTTTGGGTAGATTATGCTAATAGCAGCTAATGTAGCCTTGAGCCGCTAGACTCAAGCACAGATGAGGGGTGGGCAACAGAAGTCTGATGAGCCCACTTCTTTCTAACTCCACAACTCTGGATATTTTAAATTTCAGTTTTGTAGTCTCAGCCCCATCCAACACTGACTCAAGTGACATCACATTTATCAGACTTCAAGCAGCTCACTCGGGGGCTTCTAACACTCCTAAATAGTAGCTATGGTGGTCATCAGTGTCCAAACTCAGCTTTGTGACCCCAGCATTCACTGCAACCATAATAAACAATGTTGTGTGTGGAATGGCACATGAATATAGCAATTCCTAATATTATATACTAGTATAAAAGTCCAGTTCCTAGGAGGCAAAATTTTAGCTGAACGGTATGAAGAGCAAAGGAAAAAAGGAGGTCTATCTTTACAATCCGTGCAACCTCTGAGGCGTGAAAACACAGCAGCTCGCAAACGGCAGGAAAGCTGTATTTTCAAGTGGCATTGATGGAGGACAAGGAGCCTCCGCTCTGCCGGGACAGTCAATAGCAATTCCAGGGTGAAACTGGAATTTGTGTACGAACAAACGAGAAAGACAGTCCGAGGACGGATGAAACTACATCCATCACGACCAAACCAGAACCTTTTCCTGAATAATCACTCATCTCATAACAGGGCTTGTTTCGCCCCATGTCTGTGTACTTAGTTGTGATGTGTGTGACAAATTTTTGTTTTCCAGCTTTGTCAGTGTCAGGGTGAGAAGCTAATGGGAGATGGGAGCCGAGTCTCAGCGATTTGTCCTTCGGATGGACTGAACAGAAATCTTCCCTGAGCGTGCTGTGACTTTGACCTCCTGTGTGGCCAGATCAGATAAGAGCTACAGGTAAACACAAACACTCTGAGAGAAGGGATAACAAAAGCTTCCGATGATGAATGACTCACACATGCTTGGACACACACACACACACACACAGTCTCATAGTCTATATGCAAAGACAGGCTCTAGTGCAGGGAAGCACAAGCACGCACACACGCACACACACAAGCTGCAGTGACCTATCACCTTTGATTGTGGCACATTGAGTAATGAGGGGTCATTTGCTTCAGCTAAATATGTTTAGGTTCTAGCAGGGGTTATGACCAGAGGCATGACCACATGTAGACACACACACCACACACACACAATTAAGCATATATATACACACACACAGATGCTCCTTTACATGCACAGAAATAGAAGTAGCTACACACAAATGTATTAACACAGTCTTAAAGATACATAAACACCCCCAGAGAGAAACACACATGCATACAAATTTGCAGATGCTCCTTCATGTACGCACGCACACACACACACACACACAGGCCTCTCCACACACACTGAGCACTTGTCTTGTGTAAGTGAGATGTCTTCTGTTTCAACAATGTGTGCAGTGTGCGCTGCCTGCCTTTTCTTCCCTTGGCAGAGTTACCCAATCCCCTGACACGCATTCTGCATGGATGACGGCGAGCTCTTCTCATGACGCCGCTGGAGCCACCCGTTTAGTTCCGCCTCAGCTCTGTACACGCACAGTTCACAGGGTCAGAGGGCTGAGGGGGTGCCACCGGTGTGTGTGGGACTGACTGTGTGTGAGCGGTTATGAAAAATCCAGAGCATAGGGTCTCTAACGAACAGCTTTGATCCGCTCAGCTCGTCCTTGTCCAGTGATGAAACATCTGACCGGGCCTCTCGTATAACTGGATCCCAGTACAGTGCCACACAGTGTGGACTCTGAGATATATAACTGACCCTGGGCGTGATCTCTGAAGACCAGAACGCAGGAATTCAAACTACTGAAAGCGCCACAGAGCCTTGTGGTTGACCTTGCTGGAAATCAGCAGATAGAGCAGGATTGTGTGCTTTCATGTATGTGCGGGAGTGTTTGCGTTTGTGTGTGCTCGCCTGTGGCTATGCCCTCACCTCCGCTGACCAACCCCCCCACCCCCCGACCCAGCCCCTCAAGAAAGAGCTCAAATGCGCAGGGGTGATGCTCTCTGACCTCTGACAGAATCCTAGCCAAATTAGCAAACCCCACTCATTTATTATTGCAGGTCGCGATGCTCCACGGATAACACGGGAATGTGCTCCAGAATCAGCGGCCTGGTCGAGACCTGCCTGTTTACATGGCGGTGATTATCATTCCCCATTTATTTACACGTGGTTTATGCTGTTAGCACACCAGTATTGTTGGATCACGGGGTTAAAAATTCACAGCACCAGTTTGATGACTTTATAAAGAGAGTGAGTCAGCGAATTAAGGCCCGGTCGATTATGGCACAAACCTCCAGTTCACACGCGGCAACCTACTTAATTGCAAATGCGCTTTGAAGGGCTTCATAGCTTGACATCGTGGGAGAGTGAAGTGAGATATTTGAATCGAAACCAAATGAAATCTCAGCCCTTTATCTGTAATTGGTGCCTTTTTTTTCGCACAAGCTTCTGCATGCAGCGCCTGAGCCAACAACACCCCAGAGCCTCTCCCCAGCCGATTCTCAGGAAAACAAGTCGTGGGCCTGTGAGACTTTCAATTAAGACACTGAGTGGGTTATACTGAGCTTGAGGTCTGGCATGCAGCTCCCATACACTCACTTTTTATGATGCTCTCAAATCTATAAACTCAGTTATTATATAATCATTTAGCAGAGTCCATAAAAAGCAGAGGCTTGCTGTTTGCTTATTAAGATGTGGAGGTGTGTCTGGGAGTGAGATTCAAAGTAAGATTATGTGAAAGTGTGAAAACAAGTAATTGCTTTTGTTGATCTCATTTCATCCCGGCATGTGCGTACGTGGGTTTAACGTGGGCACACGCACAAGTGAATGCACTGACTTGTGCCGTTAGGAATGGGGATGTGTGTGTACGCACTGTAGACTGGGGTTTGGCATGGCTGACCGAGAGGCTGGCAAATTGTTGATGATACTGGCACAAGGTCATATTGTGACACTGCATGTTGCGTAAAAAAAAAAACACACAGAGAAACACACTATGGGGAGCCACAACACACTGAAAGAGAGAAAGAAGGCGCAGCAGAGTGAGGGAGTGAGAAAGACACAAAAGATGCTTTCACACAGTCAGGCTGCTAGTTTGTTGCTAATGGGACATTGGGAGCCGGTGGAGCAAAGGCAGTTCATTTGAACAGCAGTTTCCTCAAGACATAGTAAGGTCATTGCTTCAAATCCACACTGCCATACTGTCGAGTTGAGTATATCCCAAAGTCATAAATCTTTTAAATTCTATAGCATACAACAGCTTCTGTCTTTAGATCTTTAGTTTGGATTAGGAAGAAGTCCCTCCAAAAAAACATTAGATGAGGGGGAAGAAAGGAAGAAATCTCAGAAGGCACAACAGGGGAAGGGTTCCTCTTCCCAGACAGACAGACATGGAATAGATCTCAATGGGACTTTTTCTTTAGCACAACACAGTTTCAATGAGAACTATTTTACAGTGGGGCTTGTGGATTTGCATGGACTACTCAGTTATCAGAATATTGTTTCTAGAAAGACCATTAGCCTTGGCTCTTTAAAATGATATTATTAAGTGCTTTCACTATGCTCAGAATAGTAAATAGTGAAAAACCCAAACTATCCCCAAACCCAAACTCCAAATTCTGAGTGGGAATTTCATGTATCATGTAAAGTTATGGTTGTGTGGCACATTAGAACAGAATACAATGGATGAGTACAGTAAGCATAGAATAGATGAAAAACGGTTAGTCTCTATACCTAAGTATAAACAGTTATGGATAGTAAGAGAGTCCGTCCACCCTCCTCCCACACATCCTTCCCCCTATAGCCTCTCCTATGCTCCTCAGGACCCCCACTTCCTTCCAGGGTTACAGCCCAGGCCTTGGCCTTTCACCAGGTGGCTCCTGTCCGGTCACCAGCCCTACAGATCCCACCCTTGTTAGAGACACACAAAACCACCTAACCTTGATGTCTGCAGCTACTTTTCCATCGGGTCATGTGATCTGGTCACTGATCAGTTTTTAGCTCTTGTTTTGTAGCGGTTTCTGGTGTGTAATGAATAGAAAACATATGGCATGGAAAAAATACCTGCTCGTGAATTTGGAAGATTTTGACAGTCAGTTAAGTGCAACTGACATCCAACCTGATGTTGATGTGTCTCCTTGCATTACAGCACAAAAAATGACAAACACAGTTTTCATTTATCCTAGGCCTGGACTTGGGATGTTTCCATTACACATCCAGCAGCTCTGTCTTCCTGCCTCTGTGTTATCACCTCCTCTCACTTCCACCCTCCTTACAAGCCTGCTGAGTCTATGTGTGTGTTTGTATGTTTTTGTACACAAGGAGACGACTGTGTTAATATTTGTGTTGTGTTCTATCTCATTGATTTCTGCATAATCACAGGTTCAAGCACATAGTTTTCTGTTTATCTTGTTTGAGCTATTGTTTGCCTGCATGTGTGTATGTGTGTGTGTGTGTGTGTGTGTGTGTGTGTTATTAAAAGGGAAAAGCGTGGCGGATGTACAATGGGGACTCCTAGTCCAGACACCTCAGTAACAATCAGAGGGTCTCCGCTCAGTTTCCTGTTTGAAACTTTTTATTGGCTATGCAGTCATCACCGCAGCAACACAGACAGGAAGTGCTGCACCACTTCATGATGGACAAATGGACAGGAAGATTAAAAACATGAGCAGAGAATGTGCGGATACACTCCCTAATCTATTTCGGGCTTTGAAAATACACACCCAAACATACATAGACATGAACACACCACACTAAGGATGCTTTGCTTCCTGCCCTTTGCCACCAGTGAGTCAGACATTTTTACTTTTGCTGTATATATTTGTTTTGAATACCATTCCCTTCCTTTCAGAAGTCAAACAACATCAAGTCTCTTGTGGTTACGTGACGAATCCACAAGGGTAAATGGGTAAATGTAGCAGAGTGTTAGACTGCGACATTACTACAATAGGTGGGGGCTAATAGAGTGAGGACACCCACGATGTCATTATTAACACATTTAACTTCCATTATTATACATTATATATGGCCACACCAGAGCTAATTCAAGCTAATTCAACTAATTCAGCTATTCAACAGTTCAAGTGAAACTATATTATATACAAGTATTATATACAATATATATAATGAGTGAAGGGTACCCAACCTAATTTCTGTAAAGTAAAAGCTTTTGCCACTACAGCTACAATACAATTCTGCAGATTACCTTCAGCTTAGCTAATGTTAGCTAACGTTAGCTGATGTTAGCTAGGTATTGCTGTCCATTTACTCCTGGACTCTCTATGTTTTAGCATGTCACAGTTAGACATTTCATGGTTTTGTCATGAGGTAGTCAAAACAAGAAGTCAACATACCGTATTTTGCTAGATGCATTTTTTTGTTTCCTGTATTTCATCCTCTTTCATCATGAATCTATTAAGAGAAGTGCACACTGGACTCCAGGACGGCATTCAATGAAGGTTGCTCATCCAGCGCACATGCCATAACTACTTCCTCTCTTAAGCTGGGTAGGCACTGTATGAATTAAGCCTGATTTAACTCCCAAATTGGTGGCCCCCTGACTAATTTTAGAATCCGTCCAGATTTCTGCCAGATTAGTTGTCGTTTGACATGCAGTTTGAGGGGCGGTTAAGACGTCTGATTAATTCCCTGAATGGTCACGATCTGGCTCCAAGACCATCAGCTGAAATTTCTGGTATGTGAGAAATTTTGCTCAGCTGTCTTGCAAGTTTGAGCAGCTTCACTGTCTGATCTCCAGCATGGCTATAAACTGCATTGATATCTTTTTGATATCAGTGCAATAGTATTTCACATATATCGTTTAAATTAGCTCATTTGGCAAATGCTTTTATCCTGTCCTCATCCATCCTCCAGGAAGAGATCAGACTTCAGAGATTCTTGAAGATAGAGAGGGATGCCCTTGCTGTGATAGCATTTGGTAGCTTGTTCCAACATCAGGGAACCACAAATAAGAACAGTCTGGGCTGAGATTGCTGTGTATCTAGGGATAGCAATGCCAGACGACGTTCCTTGGAGGAACGCCAAATTGTGATGTCTTTACAGTGAGTGGTTTGAGTGAATCTTTCACATTATAGGGAAATTCAGTGGAAATGTGTGTCCACAATGGCAACATTTTGATGTTGATTATTTTTGTTTTAGCTTTATACTTCATCTGGCAATGGAGCAACTCAAGCAGCTTTTCATTCAGCACTACATCACTGGTTACAGTCCTGTCTTTTAGAGGCATGTCTGCTCCTCCTCTTCCATGCCCACTTCCCATCTCCCAGTCATTTTCCCAGCGGAGTTCCCAGTAATCAGCACTCCTTTGATGGGGAAGCAGTGCAGGGAGAGGCACAAGGGATTATGAGTGAAACAGCCGGAGCTTTGGTTACAGCCTCTATGTTTTCTAAGCCAGCACAACTGCAATCTGGGAATTTTCCACTGAATCATAGAAAAAGAGGATGGCGGGGAGCGTGGCTCACACACATTATCACAGAAGAATGTACATTGTACATATGTGCGCTTTTACATGTGAGGAAAAGCGCGCATGAGGTACTTACGCACACAACAAGAAACACAATAGCCATCTGAATGTAGCTTAATTAACTTTCTATGGCCAGTTAATACACTTGTCTCAACAAACGTCCTCCACTGCCTCAATAACATCCTCAACATTATGGACGCAGCGGTGGATGTTTCAAAGACAAAATTCATGAGTCCACTAACAACCAAAGGCTGTACATCCTTACACACAAACTTCACCCCCTCGCTGCTAAAGACGCATTTTTAAACTGTGACACAACAGACACTTGCACCAAAACCGCCATAAAAGGAGTGATTCAACTTTGCTAATAGAGTGCACGCTCATCTAACATTTGTTTTCCTCATTTTGCTGACCTCCTAATTACCAGTTCTTCCTCTGTGGATGAGCTAACTCTTCTCATTATCTTGAACAAATTGTCAACACAAGCATCTCACATTCTTGCCTCTTTATTTCATTCAATTTTTATTCAATATCCTATTGTTATGCACTCTTCCTGGCTATTATCTTCAAAGCTCCCCATTAAAGAAAACATCCCCACCAGGGATGAGATATAATAGACCACTTTATTGCATATTCATTTTAAGATCCCTAATTCCCCAGAAGAGTACATTTCTCATATTGCTGTATTGGTGTGAGCTGGGATATTTCATTACATCATGACCTTCTTTCAGGGCCTCATTAGCCTGCTCGTTATCTCATTAGCAAATTGAGTGGACCTCGTTAGCACCTGCAAGCTCCGTCAGGATGGTGCTGGTTAACAGTGTGCTGTTTGTTAATGAGATGGATTTATCAGATAGGTGAGTGCTCCACTTTCTTCCTTTTTTTAAAAAAAAAAACCATTTTGGGTGGATTTCTGCTCTCAAGGAAAACTGTCTGTGGAGGGCTGGGCTGGAAAATCATTTTATCACCAAGGCCAGTGGTGTGTGTGTGCGTGTGTGTGTGTGTGTGTGAGGGAGAGAGAGTGCATCATCCTCCCAACTTAAAGCCAAAAGCTTGCAGCCATAAATTCTGACCACAAGCCTGAGTCACCCACAGCACGCTGCTGTTTAGATGGTTTGAGAGGAATGTTTAAGTTAATAGATAGCAGTCTCCTCTTCTGTGTTGGCAACAACAAACACACAAATAAATATAGACTTGCAGGAAGAGAGGTTTTCCTCTTCAAAAGGAATGAAAAACAACAAACGCCAGCAAACAACAGCTCTGTGTTTCCTTCTAAAGAGCTTGTTTGAATTACTCCTTTATTTGTGTTAAGTGTCTATGCATTTCTGGAAGTGGACAGCCTGAGGAAAAGAGGGAGTGTGGGGGGCTGGAAAGTAGAGGGTGTCCTTTAGGTAGGTTAATTTGGCCCTCTTTTTGTTGGTGGTCATGCCAAAGCTGTGTATTGCCCAGAGGGACATGCTGTTTTTTGGAGGGTGGGGGGTTGGGGGGGGTTGGTGTGGAGTGACTTTTTTTTCAGAGAGGACACAAACGCACAGAGGAAACACTGGTAGCACTTAAGAAAAGCCAAATAAACAATTTGGTTCCAAATGATTCACAGGTGCTGGGCAGGCAGGACCGCCATCTGCGGCAGGGGTCCTATGGTGGCACCCACCGCCCCACTCCCACCACAGTGGTGGCACGGTCCGCAGCAAAGAGTGCGATTATGTAATCGCTTCAGCTGTTGGTGGAGCTCAAAACCAAACCACAGAGGGAGGAAAGATGGGTGCTGCCGACTTTTTGCCGTTGCAGTTCTGAATTTGTCTTCTAACAGCACCTCATGAATAACTGTATGTGTGCATGTTCACGGGGCTCCTTCTGTCCGGAGTTCTCACACTTCCTGTGTGTTTTAGGGATCTGCTATGAGTCTGCCGCTCTTGACAACTGGTTATTGGCTGTTTCCCAACACTTCTTTCTCTATTCCAATAACCACAATGGCTGCAGGGATTCCTTTTTAAACAGATATCCAGGAGTTTTGATATAAAGCAAACATTTCTGGAGGGGGCGGTAGCAGGACAAATATATCAGATTATTCCTGCTAGACTGAAAACTAAAATTGCATCAACATATGTAATCCCAATGCACTCACGTAGGTTAAAACTCACTGAGCACATAACAACTCAATAAAGTCTGAAAGAGGCGCCGAATGCAAACACACAATGCAGCTTTCCGGACAACTCTCCTTTCAATGATGGCTGCGGCAGTCAAAGCCTTAACTTGATTAGCGGGATAAACATCAGCTCAGAAGCATTAGTGTGGTATGGTAAAGCGGGTGACCTCACTGATAATGCACACACACACTTAGCAAGCACTAAAACTAAGCTCGGCATGGGCAGCTGCCAAGGCCAATCAAAGCCCCCTGTACATCCTGGGAGCAGCTGTCTCATCCAATCACTGCTGCACGTGTGTCATCTGCCTTTCAGTTGGAAATGAAGTTCAGAATAGTGCTGTGTGAAGCCAACGGCATGAGTGCTCTCGGTTGCATGTGTCTCCTCATCAGGGGAGAGAGGAAGGATTGCATTTATTAAACCCAAAGTCTCATTTGGATCAAAAATAGACTTTAAGAGAAATGTGGCCAATAAACTTGATGACAAAACTCAACTACAAAGCTTCAAAAACTACATTTGATCTCAGAACAGCTTTCAAACAGAAGCCTGGGCTGAATCAAAATATGTTTTAGTTAAAAATAAAGCCAGGTCCCTACTTTTAATTATCATGAAAAGTCTGGATTTACCTTTTTTCCTTTCCTTTCCTTTCTCTAGTAACAGGTTGGTCTAGTCACCTTCCCAGCAGGCGGTGGAGCCTGGGACTCCCACTATTTTACCCACCATTACATTCCCTAATAAGCCATCAAAGTTCTATCAGGACCCAGGCAGACTCAGGTGACCTCGGATGACCTTTGCGCGGGTCAGTTCCTGTGCCCAGGGGCGCCGTGGGGGCTCACGACGAGCCAAAGGTCATAACGAGACGGGGGTGGGGGGATGATGGGAAAAGAGATTTAAAGAAAAGATGGAAGTTGCCCCCTTCAACATGCACACACACAGCTCAATCCAGATTAGCTAAGGATAACCAACTGAGGTGTGAGTGTTCTCCAGAGTGGAGAGTGGGGTGTGTGTGTGTACGTATGGGGGGGGGGGGGGGGATAGAGAGAAGCCCTGTTTCCTTTGCATCTGAGCACAAAGTGTGTCTGTGGTGAGGTCAGCTGGTGACAGCTGAACGCTCCCCAATCTGTACACCTCAGCCAGCCCGCTGCTTCACATACTTACTGAAAAGGCTGATTCATGCATTCATCCTGCGTAGGAAAATGATTCACAGCTCATGCGCGCACACACACACACACACATGGGCAGACACACACACACTACACAAACACATTTGGACCCCAAGCAGGGGGCTGAGACGTCTTAACACAATCACCTTTTCTTCTTTGTCGGAAGGCAGGAAAAACAGCAGTGCGACACGGCGGCTTCTCTGCCCATGTGGAAAGACTCATGGGAGATTATCGCAGCGCAGCCCGGGCCGGGGGCCGAACAAGGGCCCAGCTGTTGAACAGGAAGTCACCTCCGGCACGGCCCTGTGCCGCCCAGCAGTCCTCCTCGCCAGTTGGGTTGAGGGAGGAAAGTCAAAACTGACACTGATACAACAAAGTCTCTCCGAGCTCAAGAAAGCTCCCTGTGTGCTCGAGAGCGTGTAAATCTGACGAGAGGCAGAGAGATGGAGGATGGAGAGTAGTCAGAGACAGATGCAGAGAAAGACATGTAGGATTAAAGAGGGAGAGAGAGTGGGAGAGTTGAATGCATGAAGGGGAGGATGTGTTTAAAATTGATTGAGAACATTTCTCAGGTGGAATAAATCCTGTGCAGTTCCCATAAACTTGCAGTGGGAGTAGACTTACGACTTTACAAGAAGGTGTTTAATATTGAGCTGAAATCTGAACCTGAAGGGAAATCAGGTTACAACTGAGAAAGTGAAACAAACTGTCCCACAGCTGCAGTCAAACTGTACCGCTTTCGCCTGCACAATGGACATCTGATGGAACAACCACAAAGAAATGTTGTAAACAATCTTTCAAATGACATTTACTACCAAGACTGTGCCACATTCTGCGCACAGCTGAGTCGTACGGCTTCTTTTGACGTCCGAAGCTTTGATGCGGCTTCAGATGTACCGCCTACGCTGCTACAGAGCTGAGGGAAGAGGGAGGGAGGGGAGGGGGGAGAGAGAGAGAGAGAGAGAGAGAGAGAGAGAAAACGGAGGGACAGAGATGCATGGAGAAAACACAACCTCTCCCTGCCAGACAGAGAGAGAGAAACACGCTCACAGTCACCCAGTCATTAGCATTGCAGATGCTAGCGATAGGAAGTGTGAATAGGCCTCATGCATACAGCCTGAATTCGAGCATTGTCCACAGGCTGCGCAGCGGTCTTACTGTACGCCCAAGTGTGGGAGTGGAGCTAGGGATCCAGTGTTCAGAATTCACTGTGGATATGTGTGGGATTCAAGGCTTTCCTCTTATCACAGCCAAATGTCAAAGCTGAGGATGTAGTGGCGCGGAAACAGAATAAAGCATAGCAGGAATACTTCTCAGGCTGCGTCAGCTGCATACTTTACATTCAGCAGCAGACTCAAGCGAGGCACTCTCTCTTATTTCAGCTTCCAGACCTCCAGCTGATGTGCTGATATAACATGAATATGGAGATATGCTGTAGATGACAACACGCCCTGACAGCTTCTATTTCTATACACAAACCTGCACGCAGTTGTATAACTCATCCCCACTTATCAGATATTCACTTACAAATCCAGATACTGGTGATGTCCACAGTCCAATCAATTGCAGAGTTTACACTAGATGATCAGGTCTGATAACTGGGTAAAAGGTGAGGAAATCCCCTGCAACCTGTTGACAGGACAGGCCGCCTTTGTAGTTCCCAGCTATCTCCTGTAACCTCTGTGATCTCCCTGGCCGACATGATCAAATACAGCCTAACAGTGTTAGCTCTGCCCTAACCATAACCTGCACTCCCTCATGACCCCCATTAACTGACCACGTCTGCCCGTTGCATAGTCCATCAGTTTCTGTTTGAAGTGTGTGTGTGCGTGTGTCACTGTCGCCTCCAGCTCTGTGACAGATGACCTGACGACCTTGTCCTTCGAGGGGATCGATAACTACAAGGACTACTCCTGCCATCATCAAACGAAATCTGTGCACATTTGAATGCGCGTGTGTGTCTGTGCACATACATCTACTTCTGCCTGCAGCTGGTGTAATTCTGATTGTAGTGACTGAGAATCAATATAACGGGGGGTGTAGCAGATGATTAGCATTAAACATGTCTATTGATTAGGAGCGTTTGTGCTGAATATTCCCTGATGCACGCCACTGGGTGTTTAAACCCATGGCACATTAATCTATGGCTATAGTAAACAGAGTTAAACAAACGAGCATTTACAATGTAGCCATTTAGCTGTTCTTCTTTGCAAAGCAACTTATAAAGAGTGAGTCGTCATAGAGGCATAGTGGCACTCATTATTTGAACAGGACCACCTTCAAATTCATTAATCTGTTATTAAAAACGGCACTGATATCAGAAGGAAAATGCCCTCACTTTATGTAGCGCCTACCCGAATATCCCTGAAGGTCAAAATGTTACATTTTCTACAGCAAGAGGGCACAGACATGGTCTTCATGCAATGTCGACACTTCAGAAAATGCTTCTGGAAACAGAAACTAAAGAGAAAATGGAGAAAAGTGTCAAACGAGCAGCACATTATGCACTGCAGTGTTTTTTTTTATTATTGATTTTTCTGGTCAGACTCTCTCTTTTCTAGAATGAATATCAGATGAACAGAAGCCTTTTACATACAGAATATTCACAACTATATTTAGCTCCAGACAACCCTACCAATGTAGGGAGCAATGCCAAAGTAATATGTAATAGGAACTGTCTGGCTTTTTTCCTGTAATATATCAGATGATAGGAGGATACAAGGATACGAGATGTGATTATTCACATCTTGTATTTTTCTAGGGCTGAAAAGGAGAGCTATATTAATGTGTTTGGGAAACGCTGAGCACTGCAATGACAGTAAAAATGTCATCTCCACCTTTAAGAATGGCTCACGCTCTAACTTTTTTTCTCATTCCATCTGCCTCAAAAATGCAGCCTAAATTGGACAGTCACAGCAGCTCCCTGGGAGTTTGGTCGGTGCTGCATAACTTGAGGTGAAGGCGTGTGTATTTTCCATACTCGCACAGCATGGAGGGGAGATTCGCCTTCACGTCTCACGGCAATCTGTCAGAGAGCCACAAGCTGCACGCTGACACACCAAAACAGGGGCTCCATTCTCCTCCAGTGTTTCTCAACCTAGATGAGTCACAGAGTAACTGGCACTGCTTGAAACAAGCACGTCGGGCCCTTCGGTTCCTTGCGGCTGGGGCTGAGGAGATAATAAGAGAGCTGGTAGGAATCGGGGGCCTTTCTAATCCTAACCTCCGCATAGACAGCACTATCATCAGCCTTGTGTTTAAGTCAGATTACATGCTACAATTAAAGGAGGCATCGGCTGGCTCCTTTATGGGAACCGCTGCAGCGAGCCAAGGGGCGAGAGGGTTTGGAGAGTTATGGAGAAAAGGCCTTGTTTGTGGAGCGCAGAGGACTGACAAACTGTCCCGGTGGTAGCGGTGGAACGGTTGAGTCATGAGCTTATGCTAAACATGGGTGGAGATGCATAAACACGGACTGTACACAGAGGAATATATTCATTTACAACCGGGGAAAAATTTCAGAGAGAGGGCTCATACACATTTTATACAGACAGTGTACTGAGTCACACCATGAGTATGTTGCTAAGCCATTTGTCTAACCTTTAATAAATGTTATAACCTTATAAAAATGCACAGCCTGCGGTGTATCTTGCTGCAGATTTTGCATTTCAGGGAAATGAGCCTGTTATCAATCATGTTATTATGTGTTATTGGACAATTGGCAGCTGAGTAAATTAGAGAGTGGCAGCAGATTATGGGTGTGAGGAGACCTGCACTCATGTCCTTTATGCATTCCAGCCACCTAAATATATAACACACACATACACACACCCTTTATGTGCACATGCAATAAAAAAGTCACAGTTCATCTGTTATAAAGCAGATGACAGCTGGATCAAAACAAAGTCAATAGCAAATGAATAAATGAATAAACAAATGTGTAAATGAAGAAGCAAACAGACAAGTGAATGCATAATCGTGAAAGGCCTTCTGTGCGCTCCTCCCTGCCACACACAGCAGCGGGTGTGTGTGGCGCTGACGAGAGGCCAATAGGGAAATCAATGGAGACGCTTTAAATGCCTTAATGCAGTCAAATTGTTTTCAGATTTCCCACTGATGGACAGTTTCCTTTCAACCATTTAACTACCTTCACACACACACACACGCACACACACTCTCCTCTGCAGCAGCAGCGGTCAGTTGCTCTAAGTCTGGACATCGTTACGACGCTCTTTGCTCGACCCTTGCCCTCTGACCTGTGATCCTGAAGCGCCGTTGCATTGTGAGCCACTGAGGTAGGGCAGGATGGAGGACTAATCTGGGACAGGAAGTCATGGCCGGAAGAGAAGGAGAGGGGTTTGGTGGAGGCTGATTGATATATACCCAAATAAACCAATATAGATCAAAGGCGGAGATAAGCCTTGAAGACGCTGCTGAAAGCCTTCATATCTATGTCTGCTTCTCTCCCTTTTCTCTCTCTCTCTCTCTCACGGGCTCAGCAGAAACAGAAGTCATGAGGTGTGAGGGGATATTTGAAACACCAGTGGCATCCGGTTTCTGCCCAGACTTGTGCTTTACACCTGATTTGTTACAGGAGGTGAACAGATGAGTGCGGATGAAATGAGACAGAAGACAAATGGGATGGGAAAAGGAGAGGACAGGGCAGGGAGGAGAGGAGAGGAGCTGCCAATCTTAAACAAAACTAATGCCTCTTATCCTCATGTTATCTAGCTGGGGCTAATCTCCAATCATCTTAATACTCAGGGATTACTCCATTCACTCAAAAGACCCCACTTCCTTCCACATCTGTGAACGTAATGCTGAAAAAGGCAAAACCACGGTCTGCATACACATATCTTTGTCAATTCCACATGACTGTAGCATAAATTGATTTTCTGGATTTCTAGTTTATTTGACCTGATTATCTGTATCTGCAGTTTGAACATGTGTCAAAGTGTTAAGGTTTTACAAATTTCCATTCTTCCTGTGATGTTTCCAAATGATTGCATGATTTAATGCTTTTTACTTGGTACTGCTTTTGAGCTTTCGTCATCTCAAAGCAAGTGAACACACTGGCTTTTGTACCCCAGACCCAGCAGAGCTGAGGGGCTGAGGCATGTCCAGACAAGTATCAGGGTTCAGGGTGACGGGGCTTTAGAAAACTGAGGGATGGATGGATGGATGGATGGAGTGTATGAGGGGTGGGGGCAGTGGAGGATGTCATTCTGTAAGCTGGTGAAGAGAGGGAGCAAACAGCCAAATGCAAATTAAGTCACCCTGGATAAAGACCCTTTGGTTGTAGCTAACAGTTATTTTCATTATTGCTTCATCTACTGATCATTTTCTTGACAATTTTAAAAATATTTTCTCATGAGAAATGTCCATCACAGCTTCCTAGAGTCCAAGGTGACATATACAAATGTCATGTTTTGTTCGACCAACACTACAAAAACACTGAGATATTGGAGTTTGTCTGTAGAGTTCCATTTTTCTAAGCACAAAGACTTTGTGTCCATGTTGGTTAAAAGTTGAGACTACAGGTTCATTTTTGACCATGAAGACATTTAGTAGCTGTTCAGCAGCTCTTGACCTTTCATGATTGTGTGTGATACGATCAAAAGCTCTAACACCTTAAATTTCTCCCCAGTTGTTTGTTTCCTTGCAGAACAATAGTGACACTATTGTGTCATCATAACACATTCAAAAATGATCAAGTCATTTTAACATGCATGCTGACATTATTATGTCTAATTCCTTCTTCTTTTTTAGATATGAATGTTCTGTAAACACAAACTGAGTTGGGATAGAGAATGCAACAGGAATGCATTTGTCATTCCTCCTTATCTCTTTAGTTTCATTCCAATAATCACTGAAATAATCACAGTCATGTTGGCTCTAGTCTTTGAGTCTTCTGACTGGCTGAGTCATGTTTAAACCAGCTGTAAATACCTGCTAAATAAACTGCCATGACTACAGTTTATGTGATCATTAAAAACTGTATGTACTGCTGGTGGTAACTGTGTGTGTTTAGCCAGTGTTTAATAAAGAACACTGTGAATTTATTTCCATGTCATGCTACTTGCTTGTCCTTAAAATTTGCACCGGTAAAGTGGAGCCAGTATTTTCCTGGATGTTTACTCAGAACCATTTTTTTTTCAAGCATGTTTTGAAATATAACCCTTCATTTATATTTTATTCTTCCCATTCTTTACCTTTTCTTACTACCTTTTCCTCTTATTTTTGGCAGTAAATATGAGACACACTTCTGCATCAAGAGGGCTTTTCCAAGAACTATAACACGCTGTGACCCAGGAAGCACACGCTAGCTTTCCAACCCCTCCAGCACGCAGCACACACACACACACACACACAAAAACAACACACACGCGGCAAAACATCTGCGTGTGATGAAGTGGTCAGTGCTCCAGTAAAATTGGATGAGGCTTTAAAGGCATTCCTCCATTTTACAGCTAGGTGAGAGCGATGACTGAAAAGTAATGAGGAGGTAAACGACTCGAGTGTCACTGCCTCCCTGATCCCTATCACAGCCTTTCTACCAGGCCAAACAAACAAACAAACAAGCAGCGCAAACAATAGCAGAACTAATTGACATTCCTAATTAGGTGGAACACAACCCCCTGCACGATTGTATATATGTTTGTGTGTGTTTGTATGCTCAGACTAGCACCTCAGTGCAGTGTAGACACAAGGGTATCAGTCACTGTGAGGCTCACTAGTTGCTCAGTATTCAGATTTCAGTTGTCTTTGCTACAGCAAGTGGGAATCAGTTAAATGTGTGTCATTAGTTAGGACTGCTGCGACACCCTGCTCTCTCAGACCATTCATTAATAAAAAATGCAGTGATTGTGCAACGTTAAAACAGTCCCTGGCTGCAGATGGATTTTGAAACTATGCACCATAACTGGACGGCATTAATCATAAAGAGGAGAATGAGGAGATGACAGTGGTATCATTTTGGGAGGGGATGGAAATGTGGGCGAGTCAAGGACAAGAAAGAGCTAAGACCCACCGCATATGATCATGGAGTATGAGTTGCAGGCTATAAGAGAGGTGTGGAGGAGGTGTAGCATAGGTTTACATCACCAGTGTTTGCCAGGGAGCAGAAAAAGTGAGCTGACAAAACAACAAGCAAGGCTAAGTCTGTTGGGGAATTATGCATTTCAGTTAGAAAACATGGAGAAGAAGACATGTATGAACCTTACAACCATGTCCGATCCGGGTGCATGAAATCCTTTTTTGTCCATCACGAGTCACTTTTAGGTTACATCGCGGATAAACTCATTGGTTGTGCACCAAAAGGTCATCAAAAAACAAGGTCAGAGCTAAAACTGACTTAACTGCCTTAACTAACAAGGACTTTGCAGTGGGGAAGTGTGAAATCCGAGTAGAACACAATGCCCAACGTAGCACTGTCTTGATGTTTGACATTGTTGAGCTGCCAGTTTACGCCACGAGAAGTGCTTAGATGGACGGTCAAATACCTTCGGAAATCCCCTCCGCCGTGTGTGGCCGTTTGGATCAGGTATAAACACATTTACCTCCTGTGCTCAGACAACACATTTTGCAAACTACTTCCTTTTGAGCACAACCTCAACTTTACTCTCTCCAGACAGACAAACAGTGGCTGGCAGTGCCTTGTGCAAAGCAATTCTGAAACAGAGAACACACTGGAAGGTCGAACGGTGCATTATGAAACAGGAAGCAAAGTAAGTGATGAATTTCTGATGCAATTCAGTGCATTCAAATGATTTTGTATAGTTTAGAAAAAATAAAATATCAGTGTAGTGAAGAGTATTTCAACACAGGTGCCAGGAACTGTAATAACCTAGGATGTATACGACAGTGCAAACAATTTAATGAGAACAATAAACAATTTAACGCACTCATCACGTTGCATTCTAAATAACGATCCTCAACACATGAACTGTTTAGCACAAGTATTGATTATGCTCAATCAATAGACAAACAGATGTCAATAAAAGGTTTGATTTGCATACACACATCCCTCACAAGATCAATACCTGCACAAAGCATTCATATCCAAATGGAAATCGTGTGAACAAATGTGTTGCAGCTCAGTCAGAAACGGTAAAAGAGATGGAAATGGGTGGACTGACAGACGTAGAGGCCTGACTGACAAACAGACTGACAGCTCTCTGCCACGCCACATTCCTCCTGTGTTGAGTCATGGCACGCTACAGGTCAGACACCACTTTCTCAGCAGACTCTCAGCGAGTGGGTAATCTGGAGTGTCACACACCCTCTTCAATCCCAGGCCAAAGCTATCCAAACAGTGCCGGCGAGCAGGGGGAGGAAATTGAATTTCCCCCCACCCTCATAACCGCCCCCCAACCCCCACCCCCCTCATAGACAGGCCTCCAAATCCCCATCAACAGGAGCTTAGAAAGCCTGCAGTCCATCAAGTTTCATCTGCCACGGTGGTCCGGCCAATCAGGTTCCTCTCTTTTGCACACACTGACATTGGCATGTGTGAGCACATGAGACAAACACGCATGAAGAAAAATGGGACGCTCGCACTCGGGCGCTCGCATGCACAAACATGCACAATAAATACGCACGCAATCAAAGAAATGCAAACATACACACACATCCCCTACCCCTCCTTTCTGCACCCACCTTAGCATCAACAATCAACAATCTGAGGCATTGTGGAGCCTGTGATCCTGTGACCTTTGACCTCTGGAGTTAACCCCGGAGCGGCCGGCGCTGAGAGGTGAACCAGGCGGCTCATTGAAAGGCGGTGAAGTTCCCATGAGAACGAGGAACAAGGGGAGGTTCAGAGATCCCAGACCCCAGCGATGATGGCGATGAAGGGTTTGAAGCGGACTTCAGTGTTCTGACATGCCGGTTGGCTTGTTTGGTATGCAGGTGCTCAGAATGAAAAAGTAAGTACAGTTAAATACCCTTGTAAATGTGGCTGCATGACACCCAACAGGAGTTTAAAATAAAAGAAGAGGAAGAATTACCTGGGCACATTCTCACAGCTTCATATTTTTTCTCTGGTGCAAAGATAGACATCTCTCAAGTATCTTAAGTAAAACCAAGTAGACAGCAATGCAACCTGAGAACAAAAAAAATCAACCAAAACTCCTTGCACCACATATAACCCCTCCTTCATTACTGCATTGACAGTCTAACACACAACAGCTGCTCCCACCAGCACCAGCATCACCTCTCCGGAGCACTATCCCAGCTGCAACACCTCTCTCTGGGCATCCAGGTCAGTGACCCCAGTCCCTCCCCAAGTGTCAAGGGTCTTGCATTTAAGCGACCAAAATACCCCTTTCAGTAAATGGAAACAGGTCATGAGGTATCTGCTGACCGCGTTTGGTGACAGAGGAGAGCACACATCCGAGCACTTTGTACATTTTATTTGTGTAAAGACCGGTATTGAGGAGTTTGGATGGCGGAGAAAAAGGCTGACACTGTCATGATAATGATATATAAATATAGACCGATACAACAGAAACCCACAAGAAAATAGCTGTACCAAAGAAATGCTGCGGTGAACTAAATTTGACACTTAGAGTGGCTGTTTATAAGTGTTAACAGCATTGGGGAACTAAAACATGAGAATTCAGACAGTTTGAAAGCTTCCATTAAAAGTAAGAATGTCTTGCTTGTTATGATTTAGTGTTGTTATGATTCCTGCACTGCTGTAATTTATTTAACACTGACTAATCCACTGTTGAAAGGAATGGGAACTGCAGTACCTCATAGAGGGAAAGTGCCAGAGCTCATGAATCACTTATTAAGTGTTGCCTGTGATTCAGTGGATCAAGAGAACTTGTTAGCTGCTCATGTAAATCACTAAAACGATCAATAAAAACTAATGGCTAAATGTTCTTTTTATTTTATCAAGTCTTTTATTTGAACTTATATCTAATTGAAAAGAAAGTCATGCTTACAAATCAATAAACTTGATTGTCCTTCAGTGACTAACAACTGGAACATTTATTAAACATTACATTTCAGTCTATTTATTTGTCTCTTCATCGAATTAGGAGGGTGACGAAGACTTACATAAGATGCCATCCACGAGCACAGCTGACGTCGGATCAGTCAGTGAAGTTATCTAAAGACCTCACAGTTTTGATAGCAGCAGTGTTATTCATATATACTGACACTGACTAACAGAAGTCAGTTCATTTTCCACTTGAGTTTTGTCAGAATGGTGAGAGAAAAAAACATCCAGAGAGTGGCAGCCATCAGCACAAAGGCTAGCATAACTGAGATGCATGCACACATACTATAGGACCCTAGAAATCAGAAGTGGGACAAAAGGCCTCACCTTTTTGACCATGTGTTATATAATCGTACATGGCACGCACACAGAAACAGACACGCTTTCTAACAGTGGTCTATATCCTGTGAGGCGGTGCTCCGATGACCTCTAAACAATGTATCCTTTAGATAAAGATCTGATCACTGTGTGTGTGTGTGTGCGTGTCATGCTGGCTATAATCGCCAGTATTCATGCTGCAATGGGCTCCCAGCGTTTCTACAGCTGTCGCCTCTTGTACTCACTGACCTCCACCAACAGGTCCTGAGGCCATCAGTCCTTATGGCAGCCACTCAAGCCCTCCACTGTATGAGCACAGCCACAGAGCCAGGGACCAGGGTAGGCTCATGCAAACATTTCACAGTCCTGACCTTATAGAGCCAAGGAAAAATACAGCCAGACATGTTTGTAGGCGTATGGTTAGACAGGATTAGGTACACTAATTAGTTACAGCTAAATTAAGCTCTGAAGTAATTGGAAAATTAGTCCAATTAAACAACAATTAATATAAAATGAATCACCACTTTTGATGTAGTTAATAGTTTAAGTAATTTATGAAGGAGAAATGCAAAACTTTCTGCTTTTTCAGCTTCTCAAATATGAGTATTTGCTGCTTTTCTTAATTGTATTACATTAGTAACACAATGAATCAGAAAATGTCAATCTGGGATCTCAATCTCTAGGAGCTTGAGACAGGCCCATTTTATTAGATATATATATAAAGTAACCTGTACATTAATCACTAATGAATACATTGTGAATTGCAGCCCAAAGTTGTTTTGTTACTGAAAATATATGGGAGTACTGATCTCAGTGAAGTAGTGGTTGCTTTCTTACACCCTAATTGAATCAGATAGGAAAAAAATCTTTATTTCACAATGACATGTGACATTTTTCTTCTGTCCTACATTTCATTACATAATAATTGCTGAGTTTTTCCATTTTCAATGTTTCCCCATAGTAATCGTGTTATCTCCACAATTATTTGTAGTTATATCATTAATAGAATTAGAAAATCAGACAGTTTGAGTATTTAGCACCAGGGTGTGTGCATGTGTTTGTTACACACACAGAAATCCACAGACACAAACACACTCATCCAGTCGTGCCAGTGGTTCTGAACACCCACTTCCCTTGCACAGGCTCACAAGTCTTCATTCGTTCCGTAATGGCCATCGGGCAGACTTCCGGGGGCCTCGGATAGATAGACCCTCTCTCTGTGGACCCTCACCCAGTCACATGAGCCTCATGAGTGTGCACATCTCCCCCCCTCCCAACAGAACAAGGCACACACAGACACAGTGTGATATCCATCACCGGTGGCATTCATATCTCCCAGCTTCAAGTCCGCATTGAGTGCAAATGTTCACTATTGGAATCATGTGCAGACAGATAAGTGCCCAAGCCAAACAGCATAACGGGAAATGACGGGGGGCTCTTGAACAAGAGTAAGTCCAGTCCCTCTTCAGTTCCAGCAGGGGTCAACTTAAGTAGAGGGGAAACTATCTCAGGAAAGGGTCATCGACACTGGCACAGATGCTCTTCTGTTCTCCCTCTCTTCATTCCCCCTCTAGGTCTCTCTCTCCCATGTACACATGCAGACACACTGCTCTGTCAATCCGTGATGGATGTCCACTTCACAAATGTGAGGATATGAAGTCTGGGGATTCCCGTTTCCCAGAGGCCTTTGGGTGGCTTTGGCGGGAGTGAGGACATCTGTTATGTAAACAAAGCAGGCAGCACTTCCTGCTCAGTCAGAGAGAGAGAGAAATGGAAAGAGAGTAATGCTTTTTCTCATTTCTGAGACAAAACACGGATCATGGAGGAGGACACGGGAAGAGTGGAGGCAGGAGCAGCGGGGGTGGCAGAGGAAGAGCCCTTTCCCTCTCAGCTGCGCCTCCACTTCCTGTGTGGGGAGGAAGTCCCTTGTAGGGCACGCAGTGATCTCATCCTCGGTTGCGAGGAGCTTCCGTACTGGTGAGCAGCAGTGCTTTGAACCGGCAGCCATAGGAGGCAAACAGCGGAATAAGGGGCACACGCGCACACACACACACACACACACACACACACACACACACACACACACACACAGTTGTCTTGATTATCACAGTGGAAAACATACACACGCCCACACAGCCGGCCCGACGGGAAACAGTGCTGCTTGGAACAAACAAGCACTTCCTGTGTGTGCTGGGGCCCGTTCACAGAGAGGGCCCAATCAAAATCCAATGTCCTGTCCACTGCATCATTATCACCATCATTCAGGGGACATTACTGCTCATTTGCTAATAGCCACAAGGCATTATTTATGCTTACAGCCCCCCCTGTAACCTCAGACACCCACAGCAACCCCCCTCGTCGATGACCCACGTTTAGACATGTTTCTCAATGCGGAAGTCCGCTTTTCCTTTAAAACTTAGCCACTAATTGAAATACATTAGGCTTTAATTGCCTCTTTTTTCCTTTCACCCATCATGCTGACAGACGACCCAATATTTAAGTTTGCCTCTCTAATTTGTTGTAGAAATACCAAGGCAGCGAGGCAATGTGGCTCAAGGGGCTGTTGGGCTGTTGGTTTACAGTACCATTATGTTGAGAGATGGCAGGAACAGAACAGCCATTATGTTCCCAGTTCATAGTGCGGTCAGTGCTGGACTCCATAAGATCTGATGATGGTCACATACTGGGGCTGTCTATGGGTTTTCTGCCTACGGCTATAGTTTAGATGCTAAAGTGTAAACTGCTAGAAGGACACTATATTATAGATTTTTGATAAACCTAAAGTTACTTGTACTTTATATCAGAAGAAGAGATGCTGAGGTGAAATCCAACATGGCTGCTCGTGCCCATGATATCATATAATGGTGAGAGTTATTCCTTTGAAACTATTATGCTTATGTTGTTTTTCTTGTGTTTTTTCACTGTTTCAACAAACAGTTTCTCTACAAAGGTGTTATCCTTAAGAGTTCAGTTCTGGTTGATTTGGTCAACATTTGTGGTTAGCATAGATAACAGCAAGTGTGGCTTAATACTACAGCATTTCTTGAACAGCTATCATGAGAAAAATACAACTAACTAACTCTGTTTCTCAGGGTATGGTGCAAGCAAACAAAGAAGTTGTTTTAAACAAAAAACAGAGTCAGAAACAAGTGCTGTCTATGTTGCACGCGGTTGCAGTAGTTTTCCGCAGCATGGCGGAGTAATGTAGAATACCTTGCTGAAAAGTTTGGATGTCACCTGTATCTCTGTATTGTAAGTCTTCATCTAAGCTCACTGTGGCTGGTTCCTCATGATCCACTTACTAGTGCTTTGTTTTGTAAATACATTTTTGATGAATGATCGCAGTAAGCAACATAGCTGATTATTTCCAGTGCCTGTTTTACAATAAAAGTTTGTTTTGCTAGTGCTGCTAGCTCTTAAAGTGAATTAGTAGCAGTACAAAATCTTTGGTTTGCTTTAGCAGTAACTCCATACATCTGATATGATATAAAGGGAGTGACCAGTAAACACTGAGGTTAACAAGATAAAACTGTGCTGGATTAAATGTATGTATCTTTTCCTGTGAATCCCTCATGTTTTAATAGGCAATTCAATGTGGAAATGGCGGACTCCGCCACTATCAATATAAGCTACTATATAGAGAGATAATTACTATAAGAACCCTGAATAGTTATTGCAGAAAAATGTAGATCATACTAGTACAGCCAGCTGAACTTATCAACGATATGTGCGTTATTGACTTGTTTATACAAGTTTTAGCTTTTGTGCAAAAAAAAAAAAAGTAGTATGGCCTTTTCTGGATAATAGGATGGTATAAAGACACAGGAAATGCCAAAAGGGGGCTGAATCGAAGCAGAGACTAAAGTGGAGACGTTCCAGGGTAGTCATCTTAAACCTGTCAACCACCAAGATGCCCCCTTGCTGTTGAGGGAGCCTACATTGTTGAGGCTAGTGGATAAAATTAAGAATTAGTCATTCAGTCCCTTTTCTATTCCAACAGTAGCACGAATAGCACAATGTCCATTAAGCAAATCCAAACACAAACTCACACACAACCACACTCTTTCCAAATCACTGAGTCACTTTTCAAACAAATGATACCTGTGATAACACTTCACTGTTTGCCTCCCCCCTTTTTTCTTTCTGTCTGTCTTTCTTTTCTCTTTGTGTGTGTATGTTTGGACCAGGAAGCAGCCTTCTTATCTGAACACACAACCCCGGTGGACAGCGGGGGCAGCCTGTGGAAGCTCAACTCTTGGTAAACTTTGCCTTAACTTTGAAGCTGGCCGTGTGAGTGCTTGTCCTCAGGGCTGCCTGGAGCACTCAGCACTGGTGGCTCTCCAAAGAGGAGGTCAATGGGACAGGTAAACAGGAAGTGCCAGCGCGGTGATTGACAGCCTGTTTAGACACAAAGAGATGGATACTCGGAGAACGCTGACTCACTGACAAATCACCACTCACCGACCGGATTTAGAATATAGTTGCTGCAGGGCATAAGGTTGCTTTTCTTCTCTTATTCACCTATAACAACAAACCTCCCACTTTTACTATGGGCTTTTTATACTGAAACATTCCTTCATTTATTTTTTTTATTTTTTATCTTCTACTTATTTTACATTTTGTGGGGTGTAGCTGTCTCGTTTATCCAGTGAATAAGCATTTGTTTGACACAGCTTTTTAACAGCTGGCAACTGCTGGAATCAGTTTTTTTTTTTTTGCCACGCCCTTTCTTGAACCCAAATTGCATTTTATATTTGCCTCCTCAGCCAAAAAGCCTTGTGCATATCAATATTTCATCTAGCTGAGTCATTACTGCTGCTCAAACGGGGCTGTGGCATACAGTAAAAGGGAAAATGTTTTTACAATGTCTGGGGTTTGTTTCCCAAGGGGGAGCTATTTGTTTGTGACACAGCACTGGTTCATTTTCTGACCCAGCAGAGGAGGAGGTTGCTCTCTTTCCCACAATTCTGAGTCAAGTATTCTAAATAAGGTTTTGTACTTGCAGACTAAAGCTGATCTCTCCATCTCCTCAGCCGTAGCCTTCTCTCCTGCTGCCTTTCTCACTCAACTTTCAGGGAGCACGTTTCTGTATTAGTCTCCTGCATTCCCACCGCCATCGTTTCCCATACAGCGATGCTAAGGGTGCTCGCAGGCCAGCAGCAGCCTGGGTGGCAGCGGCTGAGGTCTGGGGCTGCAGCTTGCTCAAGCTAATCACGCTGATTATTGCGATTACAGACCATTTCCCCCCCTAGTGTCACGCTGCAACTTACTGACCTGGATCTGACAGGAAGTCCCGGTTGCCATAGGCGATCTGTCTTCCTGTTCCCCTCCATCCAAGCCCTCGCCACCACCCACCCCTTTTTTACCCAAAACACCCCCTCCCTCCTTTTCTTTCCTCCACTTGAGCACAGTTGGTCCCCAAGGTAACTCAGGGACTGTTTCCTCATCCCATTGCCAAGCAAGTCATGACCAAGAGGTTTACTAGAAACTCACACACACAAGCACACACACACACACTCTAATTTTGTGTCTGCATTTCCTTTTTCAGCCTGCTTCCTCTTTTTCATTAAAGGCTGGCAGTGGGATAAAGTTTTCCCTGCTACTGTGTGGCCAGCAGGCGTGCAGATGTTTTCGGCCTGCTCCTTGCCCATATGTTTATCAGATCACCGTGCTATTTCATAATCTACATCATAAGCGCTGAGCAGATAACAAAGCCTTTGATTTGGGCCTGATTTCCCCCTTATCCCCCATGTTAAATTTAGCACAGCGATTACCAAGTGCGATTGCGGGTCTCTGCGGCTTTATGTAAATCATATGGGACCCACACACATAGAGGTCCTGCTCTGAGCATGTGAGCTTGCAAGGTCAGGGCAAACGGGAATGAAATGTTCAAGGACGTAAGAATTTATTACACATTACCTTAACTTACCTTGCAGTCAGGGGTACTGAGGCTGGAACAGTTTGTCTTATCAGTGCTCTTTTCCAAGTAAGCAGTGTCAGAGATGTTTGCCATTCCTGGCAACACTTTCCAAAGCTTAACTCCCCCATGTGGCATATTATAGTCGATTTGACCTCATATGCTTGCAACTGAGCCAAAGAATATTCTGGTGTTACTGAGGCAAGGCCTTATCCGACCCCTTTGTTAATGGCACTCAAGATAACAACTCACTCTTACCACCCTAATGAGGTAAATTTTATGGTGCCTTCTGACAGACAAAACAGCAAACAAAGGAGGTGGAATGAGTCTCGTTAAGCTGTATTTACCCTGGGAGAGTTTGCTGAACATCGCATGTTCTGTCTCTGCAACGCCCTGATCCACATTTGTTCTGTTGCAAACATTCCCACCTAAGGGCTGCGCTGTATAATCACAGTCTCCTACCTGTGTAGACCCATCGATCTTCAACGGCGTCTTGACTCGTGACACCCCTACACCTACGTCAGCAGCAAAAGAAAAGGACACCAACAATATTTTCTAACACTAATATTGGATAATTCTTCAAAACCCTGGATTACATTTAATGATGGCAGTTTTTAAGTGTCATTTCCAATGTTTTTAAAATTCACACTTATCTGTGAAGAATAACTACAGTATAGTTATGGTTGGGAAAGACTGTGGTTATGGTAAATAAGAAATAAAAGGTAAACACTAATTACAGGCCTGTGAATTCACTTTCTCAAAAAGATCACATGTAATCATAAAGGCTTCAGTATGATCAAAACCCCAAACTGCTGTCTGAACACATCTAAAAGCAAAAGTGTTTATATCTGTCCTAAATGTCCAGGTATGAAAGAGTGCTAAAAGCCTATTATCGTAGAAAGGACTGAGATGAAGACTGATGAATTAAACTAATAGAAAGAATGGCATACACCTTTAAACAATGTCTTCTCAAAGGAGTTCATGGCGAGTTGTGAACAAAAGTGACAAAAAAGAGCTTAAGAGACACTTTCAGACGCTATTTTCTCACCCCTGTACATCAGCCATTGGACACATGCATTATACCTGCAAAAGTTTCAAACACCGCTGGATGCATCCCTCCCCATTTCCCACATCAAAAGGTGGGAGTAAGGGGGTTTAAGATGCTGTCTGGTGATTCAACAAGCACTTTCTCTGAACCTTAAGTCAGCACATTTTTGAAAACCTTCATTTTCATTGCAAATGGTTCCTCTCTAGTTGAAACTCTTTGAGGGAATTTTGAAAAAGATCGTGAAGAGAGGCTGGAGGGACTGCTCTGTTCAGCTGATTCTTTCTGAGTCCAGGTGCATCTGCCACAAATGGATGTATTTTGCCGCTTCTCATTTCCTGCAGAGCTGGAGACAAATTATAAATGCTTTCCCTCGTGAGCAGAAGAATAAATCAAGGCTTGTTAATCAAATACCATATGCTTGTACTAAAAAGAAGGGGGGCACAGACATTTCGGCATGAGGAGGAGGAGGAGCAGGAGGAGGGCAGCAGTCATTCAAGAGAGAAACCCCCAGAGGAAATGTTGGCGTGACCTCACACCAGAGGAATGCAAGATGCGGCTTAATTGATTGGAGGACCACATGATGGCGGTCTTGAGAGAGGAGGAGAGGAGGCGGGGGGCTTGCCAAGCAACTTTTTTTGTGGGGGGGTGGGGTGGGGGTAGATGGTGGAGGGTGGTGTGTGTATGTGTGTGTGTGTGTGGGGGGGGGCTGTTGACCTTGCAGAGGGCACAAAAGGTCACAGGCCTGTAGGCTACTGGTGCTGTCAGGAATTCATCCACAAAGACCTTCCATTCTAATAGATTCACATCAATTGACAGCCAAGCATGATCAATGATGACAAAATGGGACGATCTGCTGGGCCAAGGGTGGCTGTAGGAACACTGCGTCCCTGTGATCAGAGTGTTGTTCTCCTCGTTCCCTCTTTTCCTCATAAACCTCTTACACTTCTCCACCTCTCAGCCTGTTTTTGTCCCTGCTTCCCCCCCTGCCATTTGCGCCTTTCTGTGCGCGTTATCCACGTGTCCTGCGACAGGATGGGCGTTTTCGGCTTCAGACTCGGGAAGGTGACATGTCTGCGATTGCCACTACACACACACTAATTCGTACATGCACAGACTGAACAGATGGAGCGGCACGGCCTGTCTGGCAGATTACCTTGTTGGTGGTCAGACTGAACCCGATGCCCACTGCTCTTCTCCCCTCAACACCACCAACCGTCCTTTGTGGCAAAAATCAAAGTCACTAAATATGCACACACACACACACACACACACACACGGATGGATGTGTAACTGTGAGCTACATACTAACTATCTTCTGCTCATGTACTCTGCATGAGTTATTTATATCCCAGGCTTTCAGTCTGACCTCCAAAAACATCAAAACGCACCTTCAAAACAAAAGCAGCTAAATATAAAGTGCTTTGCATACGTTTTCACAGAACAAAGGATTTAATCCGAGAATTTGACACTACTGGGACTTGACATCTCCTGCTTAGAGCAGTGCTGTTCTACTGTGGCACTTGATGTGGCAGGTTGTCCGATTTCTTTGCGCTTTCTTGAGAGAAAGCTCGAGGGAGAATGATGGGAGAGGAGAGGGAGGGAGGGAAGAGGAGAAAGAGAAGGAGGGTGCCACATGCCTGTCAATACTCCGATCCCCTAGAGACGGTCAGAGGGACAAGGGAGCATCACTATGACAACTCTTGGACCCCCAAAATCAGGACTTCAAAGGTGGAGAGGCGTCCTATTGAGTGAGAGGGAGACCACCTCCTGTAGTCATTTACATCTCATTAGGAACATAACTGCCTTTTAACAACGAGGAGTTTAAACACACACACGTCCCATAATATGAGCAGGCATTGGTATGTGCTGCTGCTCCTTTGAAGGGATGAACCAAACTAGACATTCACATTCTACTTTATTACATACATTAGACACAACTCATTAATTCAGGTAATCATGCCTCTTTTTTTCTTTCTAACAGCCTCTTTTTTGTCCTATCCATGTGTTAAATGTCAGCATAGTAGGTTTCATGACTTCATCCTGTTGGCATGTTTACCCTCCCCAAGCTGCTTAATTTCACACGATACAGTATACAGTATATAACTAATCAAATAACACAGACTTTGCCATTAATTAGCAAGCAACAGGTGATACTTCTTTAACACACTTCTTGTTCCTTTTCTGCCAAATATTAAATCACCACAGATTTATCCAAGCACACACACACACACACACACACACACACATTAACAATGGCTCTGATGTATTCAAGTGTCCCAGTGAGTCATGACAGCGTGACAGTGAGCCAGCATGCACAACATCAAGACCTTGAAACTGAAGCAACCAAATGGAAATCAGCCTTCATTTAGTAATGATGACAAGTGAAAATATCTATTATACAATATACCACACATCCATTATCTATACCGCTTATCCTTTGAGGGTCACGGGAGGCTGGAGCCATTCCCAGCTGACACTGGGCAAGAGGTAATATACCTTTATGCTATCTAACAACTACGCACACAGAGGCAGTGTGAGAAGTGCAATAAATTCTGTTTTAATAATCATATAGTTCCCAGTTCATTAGTAGTTTGTTTTTTCATTTTCATTAGTTCATTGTCGTTTGTATTGTAGGTTATCCTCTACATTTCTAGTTACTTTGCAGATTCAGATTAAATAAATATTATGTATTGTTATGGGATAAGATAAGACTTTATTGATCTCTCAGGAAAATCTTACAAGATACATAACAGTGTATAAAGTGTGTAAAATTAGCTCCTTCTTTAACAACTGCAACATTAAAGTGATTTAATTATTAGAATACAATAATATAGCCACCCTTACATCTATACAGCTGTACCTTCTCACATAAATCTACACAGCATAAACATACACATCTATACACATATATAGCAACCCACAAACACACACCACACAAAGAAATTTGGGTCACGTATGCAGTGTCAACGGTCGTGACACATCATGAAGGCTAAAATTATGAGCGGAACCTGGAGCTCTGAATACCACAGGAGGGTCCAGCACAGGAGGAAAGAATCACTCAACACAGAGACAAATGGATCCTTTGCCTACTGATAGCTGAACACTGTTAGGACGGCCATTTTTCTTTACTGCTGACTTCCTGTTTAGGCCAGGGTTCAGCAAATCACCAGTGATATCACTAAAACAGTGCCAACAACACCACTTCCTGTCAACACAAACATTCGCCTCAAATTTACAACCTTGGTTTCCTTCTTCTAACTATTGTTACAGGACTGAATGAGCCTCTCCTTTCTCGTCTTCTCCTCTCCTCTCCTCAGCCCCTTCCCAATTCTCGTAAGTCATACTAATCTGACTGGAGCCAACTGACAGGATGGAGCTTGTTTGCGAGAACTGAAAAGTTCTATTTTCTTTCTCCTCCAGACTGCACACTGATGATGTCAGGTGTGATAAATCGACCAGGAGGCTGGGAACCCAACCCTAGAGGTGTATTTAGGCGCACATATGCACACGTGTTAATGCATACACTGAAGGCCTCTCCTGCCGGAGGTGCTGAAATGCTTGTAAGTCTTGAAATGCCAGTTGAGACGCTGAGGTCCCCTTTCACACACCGTGCAGCCGGGGACAAGAGAGCTGACAAATGGAAGCGTTGAAACATATTAACCATCTCCCTTTGTGAGCAGACAAACATTTAGTCTGGCTAATGACCCCTGAGGATCAAAACAAATGCAGGGAGATAAAGACGGGCAGAGGAAGGAGGAGGGGGAATGCTAAAGAGCGCTCACTGACCTCCAGGAGGGTTTTGCAGGGTTCACTAGGGCCAAGGGCTTGTTTGGTTCAGTGGGTTATGTGTATATGAACACATGCAGATAAAAGTCAGAGGAAGTGAAAGAATTAAATACCTGCTGTTACACGTGAGGGTGGCGTTACGGAACATACAGTGCTCATGTGTGGGGTGAAGACAAATCCAAACAAAGGGTATCAAAGTCTCCATCAGTGTTCATCATAATAAACAAGTCACTTAGCGTAACGCTATCTCACTCCTTTTCTTCCCCTCAAACCCACATCGGCTCTCAATCTCGAGCAAGCCCGTCGCACTGGTCGTGTTATGATTATACACAACGTGTTATGTGTTATCTGGACCTTCAATCAAAACTAAGTAACAGCTGCGCCAAACTAGTCAGGGGAGGTCACCTGCACAGTCATGAAACGGATGTGTCACTTAGGGCGTTTGTGCAGTTCTGTTTTGCTGTTACCTTTCAACACAACATCTGTTAGCAAATAACATAAGAGGGAAAGTCTATATTTGTTTGATATGCACACAAATGAGAACAACAAGGTCACAACTAAACTGTTTTTAAAAGCATACTATATCTTTAACCTGCATGATCCACTCCAACCTTAACCTAAATGACTTAAAACTTCAATAACTGATTCTATGGCCACATAGGAGCAGCAGAAATAGGCTGAAAACACAACACTGACATATAATTGCTTTTGAAGTTTATATGGCAAATTTGTTAGAAAACAGTTGATTTACAGATCCAACATGAAGCAATATCATGATTCATTTGGAGTCATGTTTCTAGCCACTTGATGAATAAGCATTATTGTTGCTGGATTTAGCTGTTAAATGCTCCACTTTCTCTGTCTTCTGCCTGGCGCTGAGTAGGTGCAGCGTATGCTGGGTAAAACAAAACAGCCGCAATAAACAACACAATGAAAGACACTGAGATACTCCAAGGAGCTGAGGGGTATTACAGAGTCTGTGATAATTCTGTGTGATTGACAGCTGCACCATCAGAAAAACACACTTCAAGGAGATCACACACATTAAAGGAAGCAAGCTAATTAGATTTACAGATGGGTGATAGATAGATAGATAGATAGATAGATAGATAGATAGATAGATAGATATTGGATTATTAAAACAGAGTTTATATAACAGGTTGTGGCTCTGTGACCCCCACATCAACATCAGTCAAATAAGGCTTCCTTCTCCTGATTCACGACTCTGCAAACTCACCAAAACCTCCATTTTTTTTCACAAAGAGCAACAATAGGCCTGTAAAGCTGTCAGGGGTAAACCAAATTTACGTGCGACACTTTAAACAGTCGTGTAAACGTTTTTCCCAGGGCGAGTTAGGAGAGGTTTTTGAAAAAGGGTGGGGGGGGGTGCGGGTTGAGAAGCCGTGAGGGTACATATTTCATTGTGATACAGTGTCCAACTGACTCTGGACCAGCTGGTGGAGGAGCTTTGTGTTTCACTGCGATACGGGCCGAGCAGATCAAACCAAACTGGATCATGTTGCCAGTGCCCGTGCTGTTAATCCATCACCAATATTGATTTCCAGTTGATCGTCAGGCCTCCCTAATGTTGTTCACCTTCAGGGCCAAGCTCATTGATTCATGGTCATGACTTGATCCATAACTGGTAATGTGATCTATGCAACAACAGTGATGCACAATTACCTCCCATTTTATGCTCTAATGGGAACTGGTGAAGGCTACAACTGATCAATCCAATGAATAAATAAACAGAAATCATTAATATGGGACTTTAGAAGGAAATCTATGAAAAGTAATGTGTATAGAAAAAAAATCTAATGCCTTATTGTTGTCAGAATATATGTACTACCCTCCTCATACAATTATCAGTTTCTTATCTATACTTTCACTTCAGCAAAAGGGTGAGGAAAACAAAGGGGCGTATATCACTTTCCATCTCTGAAAAAGCTCCCACACGCACAGACTGGATGCCTGGTTTCTGTCTGCGTGAAATCTCTTAATGCATTCTCCACCTGGTCTACTGGTATGTAACAGCACTTCTTCCAGTTAATGTATCAGGTACTTCCTTGACAGCAATGACATCAGCAAAGCCAACCCATATTCTGGCTCACTCTGCGATATATTTACATGAGGTTATGATGATACAATGGCTTTGCTGACAGTAGTTAATAGTCTAACTGATGAAATACATCCATATAAATTAGCTTTCCTGCCAAATAGGACATGCATTACTCTAATATATTCTGTTACTTTCTCTATATGAAGACATCTTTCCCAAGAGGAATGTGAGTTAATATCCATTTTCAACCGTCTCCAAACGCATTTGCTATTGTGACAAAATAAAGATTAACCTGGGTGGAATGGATTGCACCAGAGATCCTGGCGGTAACATTCAGAAGCATTACTCAAGTGGAAAAAGTGGTGTTTATATGCTCAATGAATCATCTGATGTGCTGGTTTAATTGCACAGGTAGACCTGCAGGCAGACTTAAGACACAGTTTGAGGGCAAGATCTGACAAGAAAGACTCCACTTCCTTTGCATAGGCACACTTCAGGCACTCAAAATCCAATATCAAAAGGCCAAAATACTTCCTCGACAAGTTTATTCTTCCCGAAATAGACGTGGTGGGAAAATGTCCCCCAAAAATAGACATGGGAAAACAAACTTTTTTTTTCCTGAACATATTTGTTATACTGGTTTATATTCAAAATAGCTTTATAATTGTTGAAAAATGTTTTTTCTGGGGTTGTTCACTGAGGAATTGCTCTTAAGATCTCACACAAATTCCTCAGGGCTTTGTTGCAACTCGCTCCTGCTTTTCTTTACAAGGCCAAAGTCTCTTGCAAAATCTTGATGAAGTCATCTCTGATGAAAAATAAAGACCTTCTTTTTACCTGAATCATCAGGTCAGATTTTAATACAGTTACAGTTAGATACAAAACAGGTACCATCTTCCAACTTTAGAAGAGTGGCACTGAGCAAGACAGAAAATCAATAAGAAAATCAGCCACAACCTCCATGCATCCTACCTGTTCTAACCTGAATTTGTGGCAAGAGCAATCATAGAAAACCATATACCAGAATGACTTTGAAAATGCCAAGAAAAAGACTGCAAACAGAATTGAGCACATCTCCTGTCTCCTGAACATCCAACAGTATAACATGTTAACCCCTAGAAAGTACCCAAGTGCCAAGACTTAATGTAAAAAAAAAAAAAAGAAAAAGAAAAAAAAAGGTAAAACCGTGACTGTTTATGTTTATTGGGTTGCTGTTAAGTGGCTTTAGGGATAAGGTTAACGCCTGGTTTAGTTTGGGATGAGGTGTGTTGGGGGGTGGGGGGTGAAAGGTTTCGCTGGAGCTGAAATGTACTTACGCGGATCATGGACAAACATGGCCTCTTGTTGGGAGCTGGTTTGTTTGAGGAGAAGATGCCACTGTGGAATCTGACTGGACATGATTAAAGATATGCAGGACTGAGTGAGCCCTGTGTAGCGCCCTGAGCTGCTACAGGAAACTATGAACTTGTTAAACAAGCTTCAGGTTCATATACATACCATAAATGAAGCTGTTGAATTCAAATATAGGGACAAGTTATCACCTAATAATTAAAGACAAAACAAGTGTTACATATAAAGCGTCTAAATGCATAAAAACAAAAGATTCTTTTACAACGTATAGTATATTGTCAGGGCATTATGACAAAAAAGTATTGAGTTTGTTGTGGCAGATTTTGTTTGCAGAGCTTCACTAAAGTCAACAAAGCTAAATAAATAAATTTATATGATCTTATATGAACATGTTTAAATTCTATATTCTATAATTATATGCGTGTGTATAATGTTAGATTTTTTTTATAAATGTGGATATAATTCACAATGACAATATAAAAGTTTAAAAATTGGCCACTTAATAAGATTTATGACACTGTCTCACTCAGGAGCATCTATATAGTAACACTTCTTATTTTTAAGTCATGCGCTACCTCCATGTGAGGACAATATAACCCCCATGTAACTGAGAACACAAACTGATCTGATAAAGCACAGATAGAGCACAGCTCCATACAACTGTAAACAAACATATCACAGAACTATATGTTCAGAACTATATGTTTTGTGATATGTTTGTGATGTAGGCAACACACTGATAGAGATGTGCTTAAATGTGTAGGAGTTGACAGAGCTCCATTAGCCCATATAAGACTATTATATTATATTCATACCACAAACAGAGAACAGAGAGTGTCAGTATGAGGCAAACAAGATGCCCTCTCACTGAATATTTGCCATATCACGGATGAGCTGAGGCGATGTGATGATCTACCAGCCTGGTCAGCCGCGTCCCTTTTACAATGACATCAGTGAGAGCATACACAGCCGCCACACACACACACACACACACACACACACACACTGATGTGACACACAGTTCAAATATTGATGTGATGTGCATGCTCTCTGACCTAACGCAGCCTGTCTCCGTGTCACTGCAGCAGATTTTACCCACAGTATGCTCGTCTTTTCACCATTTCACCATCCACCGGGGTGACTTATGAATCTTTTATCAAAACTGGCCTAATTGCTTAACCATCCATGTCCTGGTCCAGTGGTGAATGGTGGGAGGGAGGACTGGGCATGCCATAACTGTCATAAAAACAACAGGCAAAGACGCCAGTGTTGTCCTTCCTCTGACCAGTCTGTCTATTTTGATGGAGTTTATTTATCCACAGGTAGTCACACTGAGAGCAGGGCTCTCTTCAGTGAGGGACACAGTGTGATGAGCTGCATATTGCAATAATAATATCCTAATATAATACAATAAGCTGTAGTAAACTAGGGAGTGTGTGTTTTTCCATTTTTTTCTTGCATGTGTGTAGGTGTAGGAAAAGAGACTTGATAAGAATACAAATCAACAATAAGCAGACATAATGATCATACCAACATCTGTGCTGTTTTGGTGCAAATCAGTGAGTGAGTGAATGCAGTTTGTGTGAACTGCAGTCTTTCCCTCTCTGCCAACACACTCCACAACAGCATAAAGCCAATATTCCCCTACTCGTGCTTATTTTGCTTAAGTGTTTACTGTGCTGCTCCACAGAAAACAAGCCGCAGTACACAGCTTCCTGTCCTCACTCAATCTGCACTGGACAAAAAAACAACTTTCCCTTCTGTTCTCACTCCCACTCTCTGCCCTGTTTCGCAGCGGAGGAAGCTGCTGCTGCTGCTGCTGTTGTTGTTGTTGTTGCTGCTGCTGGAGGGTCAGAGCTGAAAAGTAGTATGAAAAAAAAAAGTAAACGAGTGGACGGACAAGAGCCTATGGGGAGTTTTTGACTCCCAAACCATCTCCCCAGTTCCTGGGAGCTGCTAGAAAGTCCCAGGAAACTCCCTGCTATTCCTACTCTGTGGACTAAACAGCTGCAGATTCTCACTTTTCGCTAGTTGTTTGAACTCAACCCCTCTCAGGAGAAAAAAAAGTTCCAATATTTCTACGCTCAGGGACTAAAAGGGATGTTTCTGGTAATGAATTGTATTGTTTTTAAATTCATAAAACTCAGATCTCTCGTGATGTCACATCTTTATTTATTAATTTACACATTTTATAATCAAATTAAAGGAATTTCTTCAATTAAAAGTGTTGAAATGAGCCAGCAAAGAAATGAAATTGCTCTGTATAGATTTTCTGGTAAATGCACCTTAAGATAATAAACACTGTTGTTTATCATCTGCCACTGTGTGACTGAAAATAACTGGACGCTGTCATTCTGCCTGCTCACAGCTGGCGTTCAACCGGAATCCATTTTGTCAACGTTTTTCCCTGAATAAGTCAATATCAGGGACCGTGTGTGTGTGTGTGTGTGTGTGTGCGCGCGCGCGCCTGTGCTGCGCGCATAATTACAGATGCGCCATTCCTCCTAAGCTGTCATTACAAAAAGGGAATGGGAATGACTCCCGGCTACAACCACCGCTTGCGGTTACGTAACACGCTCTTCTCGGATCCTGTCTCGTTCCGGAGACAGCTGAAAACGGCTCCGTCCTACGCTGCTTATTGTCTGAGGAAACGCTGCTCCTTAAACCTTAAGAGGAGTTTCTTTTCTCTCTCTCTCTCTCTCTCTCTCTCTCTATGTGGCGGTTATTCCCCCTCCTTCCTTTCATTTTGGAGGTGAGAAAAAAAAATCGACTCTGTAGTTTTTATGTCTTTGTCTGTCTGGGTCAGTTCGCTCGGCTTTGGTGCGCGCGTCTGCTGCAGTTCTCTCTGTGTCCGTGTGAGGGCGCAGTGAGCCTTTCATCCTGCTGCTGCTGCCGGCCCTCAGACAAAAGAGAAAATGATATTCAGAGCTCTACAGGAGAGCAAGAGAAGGACAGTGAGGTTTAATGTGCAGGAACATATCTCCACACATCATTTTAGATTGATGACACTCACGTGTATATGCATAACGAGCTGGGCGGATGTATTATTATTTTCTTACACACATATACACATGGTTATTGTTGTTAATATTATTTTATTATAAGAGAATTATATTTTGACTAATTAAGCCTGGACATAAAGTTCAACAAAATACACGAATTTAACCTTTAAAATACTTCCAGGAAGAAACATAAATAGTTTTTATTAATGTCTATTAAATAAATGTACTGTATGTCTGTTTTTTTTTTTTGTTTTTTTTTTTGGTGGTGGGGGGGGGGTATCTGTGTTGATGGTATAGATACACTGCCCTTCACCTGGACGGTTCAAGCCTCCGGGGGTCAGCAGCAGCAGCATCCAGTCTGCTGCAGTGCCCTTGAGCAACCCTAGCAAGACATCAAATCACCTAGAACAAGCCCCTGGGTTACTTGGACTGTTTCATAGCTGATCCAGGGTTTGACATCCCAGTGGAGAGATGTAGGGAGGGGGTTAGTTTGCCTGAGGCTATCAATAATACATATTCCTTCTCTCTTCCTCTGTCACTTTCTCTGTTTTCTCTCGTTCCCTCCTTTGTTTCTTTCCCATCTCCTCTCTTTTTCACTTGCCCCCTTTTTTCTTCTCCTTCTTCGCCTTCCTCCCTCGCTTTCCACTCTCGCTCGCGGTGTGTTTAGGCTATTTCTCTCGATTCACCTTGAAAAAGAAAGCTCCCAAGCCCAGCCAAGTCTTGTCTCCCGCGCGCCGCATCAAAAAACCCAATGGCCCGACTGTACCACCCCCTCCTCCTCCTCCTCCTCCTCCCCCCCTCAACAAGCCCTGGGAGGGGGGAGGAGTCTGTTTTCCTCCCGCAGAACTGAGTGTATAACACTCTGCAGCCAGCCACAATGTGTGTCAGAGGACTGTCTGTGCTCCCAAAGTAGATGACTGCTACAAAACCTGGTGTCTGTATTAGTGACTGCGAGATACGAGAAGAATTGGTTCGCACGTTATCATCCCGAGTCAGGACGAGGTGAGCATCTTCTAATTTCAGAGGTTAGATGTGGAAATTTTTCTCTGCACATTTTTCTACACAAAACACACTCTCTGTTAAGAGTTGATTGTTGTTATTCTATTTATTTCTGTAAACGCGTTTTTTTTTTGGTGTCCTGATTACATTTTCTGACATGTTTAGTGAGCGCTGAGTCCAGTGCGTCTTTTTTGTGTGTTTTGCAGAGTTTGTGCGTCACGGTCACATTTACGCACATTCTCCCTGAGAGATTTGTGCGGTTTTTTAAACCCCACAGAGGAGTGAGTGTGGAATTTAGTGGAGCAGACTGTGTGTCTGTGTGTGGGCTTTGACTCCAGCTCTTTCTTACAGCGCAGTTTTCAGGTGTGACAGTGGAGAGAGGGAATGGGGAGAGACGCACTCTCACACTGGAGGCTAAAAAAGTATCTTTTGTTCCTTCACAGGTTTTTCGATTGTGGGATAGAATGCCGGCGATCATGAGTAAAAACTCCGATTTGGAGTTTGACTCCTTACAACCGTGTTTCTACCCGGATGAGGACGACTTCTACTTCTGTGGTCCCGACTCTGCGCCACCGGGGGAGGACATCTGGAAGAAATTCGAGTTGTTGCCCACTCCGCCCCTCTCCCCGAGCCGAGCCGCGCTACCGGGGGAGCCGGCGACCGCCTCCCCGGAAGCGGACCCTCTGGGTTTCGGCTTGGGGGACCCTCTGGACTGGGCTTCCGAGCTGCTGCTCCTGCCAGAGGATGATATCTGGGGAGCGTCCGACGACGTGGACCTGTTCGGCTCCGCTTTGGATACTACTAACCCCAACAGCATCATTATCCAGGACTGTATGTGGAGCGGCTTCTCCGCCAGGGAAAAGCTGGAGCGGGTGGTCACGGAGAAACTCGGCAAGGCTATTTCCACGGTCGCGGCCGGGGGCAGGAACGTGTGCGTCAAGGCGCCGGAGGTGGTGAGCCGCAGCTCGGTGTCAGAGTGCGTGGACCCCACGGTAGTCTTCCCCTTCCCGGTCAACAAGAAGAACGGCAGCAGAGACTCAACCGGGACCGTAAACACATCCACAACCCACGGAAGCGCTTCCAGTGACTCCGGTAAGAATATGAAGATGCGCTAAAAGCCTTTGTTTCCGTTCTGTTAGGAAATTCTGATGACAGGAAAACTCTAACACTAAAATATCACATTATTATTATTGTTGTTGTTATTCATACAAAACAAGCAGCCTACCTAATTGGACTGACTGGAGCTTGTTCATATGACTGGCCCAGAATCGGATTACCTCGTTACATTCCACGCGCACACATACACACACACACACACACACACACACACCACGCCACACACACATACACAAAGTGGAGTAGTGACACAGTGAACGAGGTTTATGTAATCAGCAGGCTCCTCATCCGGCAGATGGCAGTAAAATGGGGAATTGTGTGCCTTACTGAACTCAGTTGGCATCTGAGCCAAACAAAAAGACAACACACACACACACACACACACACACACACACTTATACCACTGACTGCACCAGGACCAGGTTGTAGGAGGAGGGGTGTGTGTGTGTGTATGTGTGTGTGTGAAAAGGTGTTCAATAATGTGATGAGAGGATAAGGTGTCCGGTTCACGGTGCCGCTTTCATTACGCATGGATTAATGGACAATTTGCGCACAGTGGGTGAGAAACTGGCGCTTATTGTAGACAGTCTGTGTTTAGCTCGTGACTAAATGTCACATTATAGTGGCACGAGGTAGGATAACTTACTACGACAAAGTCATTTAAGCTAGATATCAAGATTGACTCGCTCCGGTTTTGTTTGAGAAATAATGTAGGAAGTGGCTGTGTGTTTGGATTCGAGATTCGGAAATGAGCGCTGTGTGTATTTAATCGCCCAAAGACTTCATCTCCCATCTATTACTGCCCATGAGTTCCCTAAACAAACACTCACGAGTCCTTATCAGCGTGTTTTCGCTGCGGAACAGTAGTACAAAAGGCCTCCAGCTTGGCACAGAGGGCAGAGTCAGCCGGCCCTTGCCAAACACCTCCTCCACCGCGAAGAAAAAGGAGGACGGGCCCGGCTGCCTCTTTCTCTCCCTCTCTCTCTTTTTTAGAAGGGGGGTGACAGCTTTGAACAAGCGCTCGCATCTCGACAGCTGTCTCCCTGGCGCCGCTCCAGCTCCGAGGCTTAAAAAAAGGGGGGAGAGGAAAAAAAAAAGAGGGCGGTGATATGATCGCCTGCCGCCCAGCCATCCTGCGCCGCGGTACCGCCCCAATGCGCTTCCGCCGCTCGCAGCGTTAAGACGCGTCCTCCTGTGTGTCCCACGCGTTTCTTTACTTTCTCATCAAAGAGACGCAGACTTTAAAGGTTACAGTGGAGATTAATCCCTATAGATAGGGCAGTCTTCCCATTAAAGGCATAGGAACAAGGGACCCCCAGCACTCCAAAATAAATCAGCTGTGCAGATATAAAGCAGTGGCAGGGAGATAGTTGGATTGTGCTCTTGGAGAGAAGACTTTACTTCTAGCTTTAGGCTAATATTTTATCTCCCCAGACAGAGAGATTTTGCGCTCTTTCTTCTATTTATCCCCCTCCCAACTCCAATAAAGGAGCTGTTCCATTCAGAGAGTGAAACACCAAAAGAGCCAAATCCCAGCCTCACATGTGGGCAAAGGCAGCCACGCCCCCTCATCCACCCAGCTGTGCCAGGCTTTGTTTTGATGGCAGCACCAGCAGCCTGTGTGTGTGAGAGAGAGAGAGAGAGAGAGAGACTGCATCCTGGTGCAGCGGTGTCTGAAGTGGGTTACTGTAAGCTGTAAAATGCCACACTCTTCAGATGCTCCTGAGCTGATAATGAGAGCCATTATCACAAAAGGCATTTTAACTGGGCCCCACGCTCTCTCGCCTCCTGATTGGCCGCGCTCCCTCTCATCTTCAGAGCCAAGAAGCCAGTGCCCTGATAAGTCTCAGCTGCTGGGCTCGATTTCAGGCGCAGGTATTAAGATGAAGATCTCAGCTTGTAAAGAAAAGGAAAAAAAAAAGAACTTCATCAGAGGTCAAAGTTAAGGTAAAGTTCCTAACGCCTCTGCTGCTATCGAACACAGTCAGCGTTGACTGGAGCTGCATTGATAGACGGGAGGCATCAGACTAAAACTGTCTGGTCTCACCGGAGAAGATTAGGGGGAAGTTTTGAGGGAGGGGGAGAGAATGAAAGGCAGAAATCCAGCCTGTCTGCTCAGCACTGAAACCGAACGTGTCAACGCCTGCAGAGTAGATTAGTTGAGGAGTGACTGACACTAAGCATTAAGAGGCTTCTGCTTATGCAAACAGCGTTGAGCAACGCTCTTGCTCCCACACACTCTCTTCCTTGATCTCACTCGCATATATACACCCTCGTGTACGTACCTGTCACCTGCCGGTACACATTGATGACATAGTGGGGATGCTTGGTGTGTCAGAGAGATTAAGTCACTCACACTCTGTTTTCTTTTCCCAGAAGAGGAAGATGAAGATGATGATGAGGAAGGAGAGGAGGAAGAAGAAGACGAGGACGAGGAGGAAGAGGAGGAAGAGGAGGAGATTGATGTGGTGACGGTGGAGAAGAGGCGCTCCACGATCAGCAAGGCGTCACCCATGGCGACGGGCACCGTCACCATCTCTGTGCATCCCAAGAGTCAAGATACAAGAGGAAATGTCTCAGGGTCCGGCGTGGTGAGCCGGTTTGTCAGCCGGGCTCCTCAAGAGCTGATCCTGAAGAGGAGCTCGGTCCACCAGCAGCAGCACAACTACGCGGCCCCCTCGCCGTACGCCTCAGACGACGACCCCGCGCCGCCCCCAAAGAAGCAAAGGACCACGTCAGACGCACCGAGACCTCCCACCAGAACCATCTCCTCGTCCTCCTCCACGTCCTGCAGCTCGGTCACCAGCACGTCGGGGGCGCGCAGCAGCAGCGGCAGCGGCAGCAGCAGCAGCAGTAAGCGCAGCGCCGGCGGAGACAGCAGCCCGCGTGGCAGTTCCGACTCAGAGGACAGCGAGCGCCGGCGCAACCACAACATCCTTGAGCGCCAGCGCCGCAACGACCTGCGCTCCAGCTTCCTGACGCTGCGCGACCACGTGCCGGAGCTGGCGCACAACGAGAAGGCGGCGAAGGTGCTGATCCTCAAGAAGGCCACTGAGTACGTGAGCTCGCTGGAGACGGAGGAGATGAGGCTCCAGCAGGAGAAGGACAGGCTCCAGGCCCGCAGGCAGCAGCTGATGCGCAGGCTGGAGCAGGCGAGGACTCGCTAACAGACAACCGCTACAACACAGAAACACTCACATATAAACCCTGGATGACCCCCCCACCCTCCTGTCTCAGCTCAGTCTGTCTGAAATTAGATATACACACACACACACACACACAGAGAAACACACACAAATAGGCCTGTACACTTCAGCACAGCCACACAGGCCTGCATATCTGTTGTACATGTGCACAGACAAAAACACAATATCTCAGAGGACGTTTATCTTCAGATGCCGACACACACCTGGAGGAGGAGGAGGAGGAGGAGGAGGAGGAGGAGGTGGGGGTTGTTGCTGGAGGGATGCTCGGACTTTCACTGCCGCCACTTTTTTTGCACATTTGTTGACGTTAAGAATGTTAAGGGTTTACTTTTTCAATCCAGTCACATTGAGGAAAGATGAAAAAGAGAAAAGATTGAGGAAGGAGTGAGGACACACTTTTTTTTGGTCTTCCCTTCCTCTGTTTCTTTCTTTTTTAAAAAAAAATATCATTTCTATTTGTATCTTGTTTCTTTTTGTACTCACTGTGACACCAGCCTGGAATCAGGGGATTCCCACAGGGACAGGTGTTAGGAGGGCACTTTTGCTTGGAGAGTTCACGTACAAGAAGCAGTGCACATTTAACTTTTGCCTTCACCACTGCAAAAATAACAAAAAAAAACTGAAGAGACTATGATGACTGAGGCGTTATGGGTCACATAGACGATGCCACTACAGGTTCTCTTTCTCTCACTCCTCTCACACTGGTGCTCAAACCAAGTCAGTGGATGTATAACTGTGCACCTTGCTAGCCGACACTTTTGTATATAACAATAGTGTACAGACAAAATACACTCAGATCTGCCTTGTTTTGTAATACAATTTGTCCTTGGTTTTTTTTTATACATGTCAGGAAGCTGCCAATAACTAGACTGGAAGTTTATATACATTTTAAAGTACTGTAAGGCCTCGATTTTTGAGAGTCATGAACTTTGTAATATAACAATATATTGTTTTTTTCTTCTTTTTCTTTGTATTGTATCATATTACTAATTCTACACACCTTTATGCTTTTAGTGTGAACCTGATACATACTAAATTTGATACTTATATTTTCGTATGAAAATGAGTTCTCGGTAGATATCACTTTATCTCGTCGTTTTTTTTCTTCTATCTCAAATAATTCTTTTGTACAGCAAATGTGTTCTATCCTTATGTACCTGGCCTTTTTTCTTTCCCTCTCTTTTGTTTATATTTGTAACTATCGGGTGCATAGAACTGGGTAAACGGATATAAGATGTTTGTTTTTTTCATTTTTAAAATGTACATTTAGTGCTGCAACTCATAGCACTTTGAAATACCTCATTTTGAAAAATAAATAGACATCATAAAATCCTCATCTTTGCCCCTGTGGCTCTTTTGTGGTCGCTAAGAACTGTGGACATCACCTCTAACCCGTTCACATCTGCCCCTCTCTCTGGTTATTTTTCAGTTCTTCTTCCATTTCCATATTTGTTTTTGCTGCTCTCAAAGACTCATCCTGACAAAGAAATAAAGAGAGTGTCTTCTGAATCCTCTCTGTCTCAGCACCCTGCGGCTACCTCCCCCTCTGTAGCCTCTCACACCCACCCACACCCACCCCACACACACACACACACACACACACACACACACCTACACACACACACTTCAAGTGCACCGGAGCACACACACACACACACACACACTCCTCTCTCTATTTCCCTCTCTCACCAACACAGCTCTTCCTACTACATTGTTCAGGCTGTTGCCATGGAAACTGGAGCAGCTGCTGAGTGGCAGACACCGAGAGTGAGTCTTTTATTTGTCTGTTAGTAGTCTGTGTATTTCTGCCTGCATGTGTGTGTGTGTGCGTGTATGAATGCAAATGTCTGTATGTGTGTCTACCTTTTGTCCCGGTCTGTGTGTGGCCCGGGCGCCTGATATCTCCGGCGTTGTGCGCTGCCTGCCGCGATGCCAGGACAAGGCTGGATACTGTTTACCAACATCAGCCACATGGCTCTGGCCTCCTCCTCCCTCTCCTCCCCTCAACCTCACCTCCTCCTCCCCTCTCTCCTCCCTCTCTCCCCTCCTTCCTCTCTATGACTCCAGTGCCGGGCCTTAGCCCAAATATGTGCCACTCAGGAGTCTGGCCAGCCAGTTCTCTGGAGATGGCTGAAAGAGAAATCTGTTGCCACGGTCTGAGTAGCCATTCAGAGCGACAGTGTGTTCACAGAGGGAAAGAGAAAGAGACTTGCAGAGAAGGGAATTAACAGGACATAAAAATACACATTGTTTATGACTTTGATTAATCCTTTTTACCCAAGAAAGCTGCACTGCACCATACGACAGGCTTTCATCCTCAGCAAAAACCCATATATTTCCCAGCAGACGCTTTACACTACTACAAGATGAATCAAATGCTCTAATTTTCATTATTTCAGTGCCATGCTCTTCATATTGGACTACTTTAGACCCCATTCAACTATAGGAGTAGGATCCAAATGATCCAGAGGTATGTGCACTATGTAAGAGACAGGGCTATATGAAGACTGATGACTTTGTTTTGGAGTTGAGACAGCCCAAGACTGAGCCTCTCGGTGGGGGAGTGGAACTGGTAGATTACATAACAGGGGTCTGGTGTCTTTGTGCACACTTACTGCGCATGTATGTGTGTGTGTGTGTGTATGGGACAGGAGTCTGTCGTTGTCTTTGTGTGTGTGTGTGTGTGAGTGTGTGTGCGAGTGTGTGCACGTCCTCTCATGGGACTTCCCCTTACCATCTGCCTAATGGCTTATCCTGCTTGGTTATAGGATGAAAACAAGTTCAGGGACAATAACATCCCCCAGAAAAATTGGTGACAAAAAAAAAAAGAAGAAAGAAAGGAAAACAACATATGACAGCCAACAGAGGCAGTTTTCTTCAGATAATAAGATTAACTGTGACATTTCATAAGAAATCCAACACACTAGAGCACATGTACAATATCGTCCAAACACACACACATGGTAACAGTGTCCAGTGCCACATCTCCTGCCCACGCTCCCTGTGTTAAACAAACAGAAAATCATACACTTCTCAGCTGTGCACACATGCACACTTCCTCTTCTTCAACCTCCCCGACACACACACACACACACTCACATGGTCTCACCCTTCAACTACAGTGAAGGTATCTACTTTCTGAAATGAGGCTAATTGTTTTAGAGAGGAGCTGACGTTCAGGGAGTAGCCATCTCCTACGTAAAACAGACATATGGCCATGGCTTTTCCCTGATTAATACCCATTATCCCTCTGCCCACTGACTGCCTGGCTGGAGCTGCCCAGACACAGACACACAGACACACACACACACACAACACAACTCTAATGGGCTTACACCCCACTGACGGATGTCCATTAAAGCTACACAGGAGATAATGTGGCATGTTTGTGTTTTTCCCGCATGTTTGTGCGTCTGTCATCTGTTTTGAGATCTTTATTGCCACCGTCATTAATTGACAACACTTGCCACAACATTTCCATTGTCCTGTTGGACACCAGATCTGTATTCAACATGTTAACCTTCCCATATGGAGGAAACAATGGCTGCTGTGTGTGTGTGTGTGTGTGTGTGCCTGCAATGTGCCCAACCTCTGCACAAAGGCACGCCCGTCACCCATGTGCCACACTGGGCTCTGTTTGCCAAGAGCCCTGCTATCTGTGAGGGGAGTGTGTGTGTGTGTGTGTGTGTGTGTGTGTGTGCGTGTGTGAGTGAGTGTGAAGGGGCTGTACCATCTGTTGTGGGGTCCAGTGTGGCCGCAGGTGCTCAGAAATGGTGTGTGTTGGGGTTGGGGTAGGTAGAGAAGCAGAGCCCGATACAAGGAGGGTATCAAGGGGTATTGGGGCAGAAAACATGGATATGTGTGTGTGTGTGTGTGTGTGTGTGTGTGTGTGGTGGTGGTGGTGGGGGCAGTTCCTAATATGTAGCACTGACAAAGAGCTGTGGAGCTACAGTAATTGCAGAGCACATAGTGGACAGGGAGGCAGGAGAGGGAGGGAGGGAGGAGGAGAGGGAGGGAAAGGGAGAGAAAAGGAGGCCTTAGTGTTTGATCAAAGTTTACCAAAGTCTGAGGAGATTTGCATACAGATGGTACTGTAGCACGGCCCCCGGAATACCTTTCCCTCTCTTTATTTTTCTTTCTTCGTCTCTCTTTCCCTCTCTCTCTCCCCCTCTCTGTCTCTCTCTCTCTCTCACACACACACACACACAAATGTAATAGGGTTTCATTGAAGAATCCATGAATAGCCTTTCAAGAGCGCGTTCTGAGGAAGAACCGGCCTTGGCTGCACAACACAGCACCTACCAGAAGAATGAAAAAGTAGTAACTCAAAAGAGGAAAAGAGAGAGAGAGAGAGATAAAAAGTGAGAGAAAGGCAATGATTGCGATAGGAGATAGAACTGGTAGAAGGAAGGGGAAAAGCCTCTAGGAAGCACTAATTATTAAAACAAATTCACCCAGTACAGTTTACCTTTCAGAAGTCATTAAATCCACATGCATCCACTGGCATTATATATTTGTACTGACAACCATTCACTTCCTTCATTCATCCTTTCCTCTGGCACATCCTCAGTCCATATTGATTCTGAATGCCATTGTTATGCGGGCATTGATCACGTAAGTGCTGCGCTCTTATGTAAGTTACATGTCTCTTTGAAGCCATTGTTTTGAGGCAAGTTTCTGGCAATTGGCCTGCTGTGCCAAGTGTCCTCGCAATGTGTCTGTCAGCGCCTGAGCTCCTACACAACATGACATCCAACAGTTAAAGCCACAAGCGTGTCCTCAGCCAGCCTGAACTTGCTGTCAGCTGCCGCACTGTTTACAGTTTAACAGCGTATTAGGCCATTAGTTTCCAGGCTTTCATGTTTGGATATCAACAGTCAGCCACCTTAATTACCATGTTGCACACCTTAGCTGTCAGGAAGTAATTTATATGGCACTTTTCAAACCATTACTTACAAAGTGTTTAAGAGAAACTAGAAGAGACAGATCAGATGAAAAAACATGGATACTAATTGCAAAAACTCCACAAAATATACAGTTAATACCTAAAGCACAGCCCAAGCACACAAGTGAAATTTAAAGGGTGAGTTCACTTAAACTCCTAAATAATCTTTTTCCCACTTCCCATTTACTCATAGTGGCACCAAGTTATAGATTATAGATAGTTATAGATTGGTTTCATGTGTTGACATTTTGCAGTTTCAGCACCTGAAGTCTCTGAAGCCATCCATACGCAATAATCATTTATGAATCATTGCTTGTGGTTCTCACAATATTGAAAACATAACACTTAAAAATTACAATAAGTGCATGCAACATGCCAAGATGAAAACAGGTGAGCTAAGAGCAAGATGAGGGATAACATTCAAAGGTTCCCCCTGGCTGGACTCATATCTTCATGGACAGTATCTTGTGCCATTAGTGCTAGATGCCATAAATGTGAACCATGACAGCTGCTGTTGTGTTCTTTAAGGATAATTTACAAGACTAAATTCCCATTCCATCACTCCTATGTATGAGTGAAACAGAACTCTCAGAATGATACCAAACCAAGCAAATAAAGCCATCTACAGGTCCTAGATACCACTAATTCCAAGTCTATATTCTCGGTCAACTTGCTCATTCTACCTTTCCATACTGGGTCTGAAGTACTTCCTTCACAGAGTGACAACATTGTAAGAAATGGTGGGGAAAATCCACAGTCCTACAAACCAAACCTGTCCTTTGAGGTATGGTGATCAGTGGCAGCCATGGTGCACCATCTCTGGACCAGGTAAGAGCTCTGAGCCTCACACACAGACAATTGTTTGGGCTGGATTCAGTCCCAGGTTGTCACTTTTACTTTGACAGGGATGGAAAAAAATTGCTTGTAACTCAGACTGAACCTGTGACCTTCCAGCCGCATGTTACTTATCAAAAGCCTGTGACTAACTGTTGTGTTACTTCACAATTTATAGGGGTACCACCATCAGCATTTCATTACTGCTATGCAACAGCCTCGATGCATTATGGGTGGGCTACAAGATAAAGCATATACTGTGGTCAGTATGAACAATGTGGCCTACTGTAAATATTGGGATTCAGACTTTCAGCAGAGCTTGTTAATGTAGTGGACATTTGTCGCAGAAACACAACTCAAAATACCTTCCACGTTTAAGTGATTACTGGACTTTTAAAGCAGGAGTGTGTGTGTATGTGTGTGTGTAGAGTGCACTCACTCTACCTCCCTCCGTGTATGCGTGTTTATGCATATGTACACGTGCATGTGTGTACTTATCCCCATTGTGTGTGTGTGTGTGTGTGTGTGTGTGTGTGTGTGTTTATTTGGAGTAATCACCAGGGCGCTTCTGTGTTTGTACATTTGTACCAAGATTGATTCATGACTGCTCCTCCAGAGGAAACAGATAACAAATAGTGTTCTGGTCCAATAAACACCGTCTGCCTGTAAACCAAATTAGTCTAAACTAAACCATCCTCTGCGTGCACCTTCAGCACTCCGCTGAATGGATGGCCAGCCGAGAAACTGTCCCACGCTGGGGTAAAAACTCAATGAGAGATTTATTGATTGAGGGAGCACTGCGGAGTAGCCGTGTCACCTCGGGCCTGTGCAGACCTTTCAGACTCCCTGGCAGGTTTTACACTTACCAATCAATGTGTTTGTGTCTGAATGGAGCCGCATTCGACTACTACATTTTTCAAATCTCTACAACAAGAAGGTCCCTTCAATTTTATCAACCAATATGTCACCAAAAGTTCGCCTTGAAAAGGGGGGGAATGCGTATTTGTGTGTGTATCTGAAGGCCCCTGACGATTTCCATGCTCCCTTGTGATGTAACGGTTGATTAAAATGGTCATCTGGGGGTCCCCTGGGGTGGGGGCTGAATCAGTGCTGTGTTTGATCGCCAGTGAGCTTGGACGGGTCTGACCTTTGACCTTTATGCTTGCAAGGAAGGGTGACAGTGATTGGTGGGAAAGAGTGGGTTAAAGGGAGATCCAGGGTAAACCCATAAAACCCAAAAAGTCATAAAGAAAACATATTTTTTGTAGTTTTCGTCAGTTGTTCCATTTGAGATGGTATGGATAAGAGCATGTAGCTTATCTACCTTTTCATTCACTTCTATTTCAGGAGCACATATTTTCAAAACAAAACAAAAATAGATTGGTTTTACAAGTGAAAAATATCTTGGTGGACTCCAGCAGTCCAATCAGTCCATTCATTCATCCTCTGACCCTCTCAGGCAGTGCTGAAGCCTCACAATGACTGTGTACACTGCAAATCCCTCTCTGCATGCCCCTGGGGGGGTTTGCACAAGGCCTGGATCGGGGGCGAGAGCAGGATGTACTGAGGTATTGGAGGCGGTTGAGGCACGTTTTGCCTGTTCAGCAAGAGTCTGCCTCCACACCCAAAGTAAGAAACGACAACTCGCAGCTCTGACTTTAAACATGCATCTGTTTTCATTCCCAGGCAGAAGTTTAGAAAAACAGCTCACTGCTCGGAGTCATATGAGAAGCGCGTAATAAACGCACCTTACAGTACAACAGCATGACAGTTACTATGAATATTAATGAACTGACCTAAAATCTCAACCGATTCCACTGTTCATTTTCCATTCTCTCTTCTTTTCCTCTCTTTTCATGTATCTGTGAGCCATGAAGTCTATTTTGTTTTTTCCCTCCTTTACCAAACACGGTTATTTTGAATTAGCTGTGATGAATCAATCTTTCTCTGTTGCATCAAACTACACTGAAAATGAAATAAAATCACATATAATCAACTTTTCAGCTACAGCTAACACTTAATTTGATCATATCAATACTTATTGATTTAAAATGCAACTTATGAACATTAAAACACAATCTTTTGATTTCAAATGTATGTTATTGCTGTTTCATTCAACAGCAACAAGCCATTCAAGACTGTTCCTTGTAGTGCTATCAGTTATCAGGTTTTACTCTTAGCTGATATAAGCCTCTTAGCTGATATAAGATAAGATCCAAATCTCAAAATCTCTAGGCTTTTTGCTCTGTAATTTTGAAATAACTGCCTAAATGAGTACGTAACACTATCACCTTGAAATCTTAAAGCTTGGAGAGCAGAGGATTGATCGAATAGTAGGCAATTCTTTGGCAAAGGAGCCTAGAGAGCGTACATGGAAAGGTTATCGACACTTAGGGGGGCGACCTTGCTCATCGACAGTTATCTGTCGGTCTGATGCCGAGCTGGAGTTCGATGGGGCAGAGGACGGGGGCCAGGCCCAGGATCAGGGGCAGGGGCAGGGGAAGGGGCAGGGCGGCAGAATCCTCAGCAGGCACCTCGCTGACACATGTGGGACAGAGCTCAGTGGAAATCGGGTTAATGAATCGTAGAGAGAGGGAAACGGCAGGGTTACTCGTCTTTCAATATCCCCCCGTCATTATCAGTTGGACCAGCGCTCATCTGAGCACCACTGGGAGAGGGAGAGACAGGGAGGTCAGTAGGTGGCATATCTGGACTTGTGAAAAGGATTTTAAACAATAGATCATAGATGTGTGTAAGACAAAGCAACAGCTACTAAAGCGTCATGGTCAATTTTTAGTGGGAATAAAAGATGCTTCTGTCTCTTTTTGTCAGCATTATAACCATTAAGTACCAGCATTTGCTTATTTAATTTTTTGTATGCAGTCTCTCTGCTCACCGCTGTATTTTTTTCGCGTGCCTTTGTGCGAGCGTATTGTCTGGTGGGTCTTTGGTCCATGACCAGTCCATTACAAGCTTGTCTGCCTGGCTGTCACTTCTCTCTGATGGATCAGTGAGCTCCAGACAGAACCACCAGTCTCAATTTTAATAACACCAGCCTGTTTCTGCTCCTCAGACCCAACACAGATGCAAATCACTGCCCCTTATTAGATTGGTTTAAACCAGCTTGCGCCACTTCTACTCCCCTCTCTCCCTGCAGTTGTTACTGTCCTTTAAGAGTGTGTGCTGACAAGTTGACCCTGACGAAATGAAGCTTTTAATTAATGACGAAAATTTGGCCAATCAGGATGACTGACTAGCCCCATATCCACTCTATTCAGACACATAATTCGCCTATCTAAGAGGATGAAATATATTAGCATATTTAATTGGTGGCTAATGCCCATCTCTTGTATTTGACAGCTGTTGAGTCAGACGACAGCATTGTGTGAATATGAGTCAGTGCACACTAATCAAATTAGGGGAAACCTTGGCTGGGGATTGAGTTAGCATTTTGGACATCCGTCAGCGAGCTCTCAGGATTACACACAAGGTTAATTATGGAAGAATTAGATTCAGAGGGACGACTGGATTTATCGCTTGTAAGGATATGGTAACAGTACTCACAAGCCACAAGGCTGATGTGAACGAGGGTCTAAAGAACAGCCTACGGGCCATGATGCTGTGGCAACTCAGGCGTGGCATTGATTACTTTAATTGGTGAACTGGGAGCACAGAACATCATTGGATTTGATTTAAATCGCCGCCCCCCCACCCCCCAACTCCACACAGAGACACTTCAGATACAATTCACCAGTGCATTGGTCATCATCAGACGCCTGAACTATCTGGAGCGTTCAACATCCATCTGGGATTCTACATCAAACAAATGCTTTATTCTGTGCCTCCTCCCAGCCTCGCCAGCACTTTCCAGTGTCCTCCGATACGACCATGTAAAATACCGATATGGAAACAGGAAAGGTCAGGATTTCTCAGGTTGTTCTGCAAGGAAAATGACCAACCTTCAAGCACATATGAAGGTCTGGTCACACCAATAAGTGATACAACATAATGAATCTGCACACTCACAATTGGCAGTCCTACAGGCTCATTGGATTACTTGGTAAACTAACTTGTAAGCTAACACATTATCAGGCAAGCATGCTAGTGCTCACCAGTCGCAATCTCTGAGGATCAAATAAAAATGTACAGCACAACACTAATAAGCTACGCTAATTTCCTCCATTTTGGACTACTGGGGCTCTCTGTCCTGTCACAGGTCAACACTTTCAAGACAACTTGCTATTGGTCAGCATTGCAAATTTGCGTGTCAAAGTTCACCAGCTGAACTCCGTGCAAAAACTGGGTGGATTTACTCTGGTCCCATGAGCGGATTCATGGGTCAGGGAAACAGAAATTGATTTATTCTGGCTGGGAAATTTTCAGTGCTTGTCCTTATAGCTAAATCTTCCCTCCACTGAAGGGCATATGCTGCATTGTCACACCATGTTACAGGTAGAGCTGTCAGAGGAAGCTAAAATGGCTTGGCAGTTGGAGCAGCTGCTCTGATAAGACTTTGCCCACTCAAAATCCAATCAGACAACAGGAAGATTTACTACAGGAAACGTATTGAGCACATATTTCTTCTTTTGTTCCACTCATTCTGTTGTCTAAAACACTGTGAGTGATTAATCTGTGTCATTGGGATATTCCTGGCACGCCATTGCGTACTCTCCCTCTCTTTGTCCTTCCTCTATCTCCTTTTGCATGCACATACACACACACACGCAGTTAAATAAGACACACACGCACCAATACGCTGACACATTCGAGTGAGTGAACGCCGGGCATGCCATTGATGCTCTGCTCTGGCTTCATCCATCACTGATAATGGCTGAGGACAGCTGTGTGTTCAGTCCCCCCCTCTCTCCATCATACGAGGCGGACGGATAGAGAGGAGGAGGGGTGTATTTACTCTACCTTGCCTCCTAATCACACACCCACCACACATCATGTAATACTGTCCTGCAACCTACCCCCCCATCACAACAGTCCCAACAACCCCCCCCTCCCACTATCAAGAATAGTCGCCCGGGGCCAGGCCCAGATGGCCGTGGCCTGCAGCAGCCTGCACATTGGTGCTATCTGGCTCTACATATACAGCAGGGCTGGAATAGGAATTAGTGATGCAAAGCTTGGGTACACACACATATACACACACCCTCTTCAGAGCTCAATAACCTCCTTTTACATCCTGTAACTCATACACCGATACACCGAAATGTACTGCACCTATGAAACATAATATGTGTGTGAGTGGGTTTGTTGACATCCATGCCAACAGACCTGCACCATTTTAGTTGCATACATTTATTCCATCGGCCTACAGTGCTCCATAAGACAGGGAAATCTGAAACCTGGGAAACTGCATGTATTTGCTCTGTAGGCTAAACATGAGAAAATGGAGCAATCTGGTGGAAAATACATGGGTCGAAAAAATTAAGGGAACACTTAATCATTACAGTATAACACCAAATCAGTTAACCTTGTGATTGTGAATCAATTTCACCTGTTTTGGTGCAAATGAAATTAAAAATGAAAACAACAGGTGCAATGGTGAGTCAAAAGCAAGATAACCCCCAAAAAGGGAATGGTTTTGCATGTAGTGGCCAGAGTTTGTTAGTTTTGTGCTCTGCTAGTGTTACCACTGGTAGCATGAGGTGGTATCTGCGCTCCGATCAGGTTGAACATATAGTTCAACACCAGAGCGATGCCAGGAGAATGGCCATTATGCAAAGAGAGCTGGACAAGGCCATAGAAGGCCTCAAGTGGGACCTGTGCTCACAGCCCAGCACTGTGCAGCTCACTTGGCATTCCCCCAACACCAGAATTGGCAGGTACGCCATTGGCGCCCCATTCTCTTCATAAATGAGAGCAGGCGACAGACGTGAAAGAGTGTGGAGATGCCATGGTGAACATTATGCTGCCGCAGACTGTTCAGGAGCTCACTGATGCCCCAATCCAGGTCTGAGAGGAGATCCCACACATTCTACTGAGTCACATTGGACACAAGCTGGATCAGCCTGTGATTTCAATTTTTTTTACTTTGATTTTTGATGTGATTTTGAATCCAGCCCTCAATGGGTTGATGATTTTGGTTTCCATTGACTGTTGTCATTTTTGTTCTCAACAAATTATACAATGTACATCAGTAAAGATTTTCAACTTTAGTAATTTGTTCATCAAGATGTGTGTGATTTAAATGTTCCCTTGATTTTTCAGGTCTCAGGTTGTACCTCCTTTCCATGTTGGCTGATGGAGTAGAAGATTGTTCAGTAGTCGCTGTAGGTGGTGCTGAACAGGTGTTGTCTGTAGATCTCTTGTCGTACACGGGCTCTTGTAGTCTTGAGGTCGGTTCCAAGTGTGGTTCCAACACTGAGTGAGAGATAATAAAGATGTTTGGGGGTTTAGAGAAGATAGTTTTAGAATGTTTCAACATTATGAGATCATCTAGAATCATAACGCCATAATGATACGCCAGACTGATTGTTTTCTAGAGTTCTGATCAGTTACTATGACGATGATGTGGATTAGATTTAAAGCTTGTTCTATCAATATATACAAATGTATACAAATATACATTTCCAATGAAAACCAACAGAAGTTCCACTAAACATAAAAATAAAAAAAATCAACCAGTGCAAACATAAGCAGGAAATTATATGTTGTGAATTAAATGCCAATGAGAAAAAGTGACAAAAATAGATGGAAATTAAATCTACCCAAGCTGTTACTGTTCTTATTTTTAACTTTTATTCTATGTATTCACAAGCGGACTTCACATGTATTGATGTTTGTGTAAATATGTTTTGCCGTAGGATCTCATAAACTGCCGTGATGGGTGTGATAAGGTGCAACTGTTGAGTTGTCCACAACCTTTGTTGTACACAACAAATGTACACATATACAGTTGATGCAGATGGAAAAACATCAACTGAATGAGTAAGTGAACTAATAAACACAATACAATAGAGAAAAGAGAGGATAGAATAGAAAAAGAGCTTTAAAAATTGTAAATTCAAGAATCAGGAGAAAAAGAAACCACATGGCTTAATTCACATCAGTGAGAGCAGACACAGCCAGCAATTATTTACACTGACACTCAAAGACACAGAGAAAATTTCTATCTTTATGCACTGCTATGCATGCATCTCTCTGCATACTCTCACCTCTGCAGTGTCTGTTTCACACACATACATGAATACACACACACACACATCAAATGGGGATGCACTGTTTAGACTGGAGTTAATGAAGAGATAACAGCTGATGTGATTAGTTTCCACATGAGTGGAGTCTGTCTGGCTGATCATCCTGATTTTACACACTGCATTCAGTGTGTGTGAGTGGAAGAGGGTTTTCATAGTCGTACGGTTTTTGAACTATCGTATTTAACTAGGTCAGATGAGTGAAAGCAAATTGCAATGTGGTAGCAGTGGAGAAAAGGAGCTGCAATAGCCTTCAAAAGTCAGTTTGCCCACTAAAGCCCCCTGGTGTAGTTTGGGATGCAAGGCCTGGTGCTGGGGAACTTTCAAGAGTTGTTTTGAGTGAGCCATTGTGAGCTGTGACCAGTTGGTATTTAAAATGCCCACTGACCCAAATTTACATACTGACAACTGTTGGGTTTCTCTCCATAATATTGTAAGGTCGTGACCTTATTCTGTAAAGTGCTTTGTTGTGATTTAGTGCTATACAAATAAAATTGTCAACAGCCTTCAAAGGGATGATTTCTTCTGTAAAAAGCTAAAAAACTGTTCACACTCAGGTTTATGGATCATTATGAACAATATAATGGGGACACTGCAACTGTAGATGTTACAGTTGAATGTTTTAAATGTCATTTTTATGTGCTGTGAGAACCACATGAGAAATTCCATTCACTGCCATAGTATTGGGGTAGAGGCCATAACCTTGTTAAGTGGATTGGGACAAGTTTCATTTTCAGTCACTGAGTCACAACAGGCTGTTGACTCAGTTTTTTCTCATTTTTTTTCAAACAATTAATCACATGACTTCCACGCTTTGTAGCATGTAGATTACAAATCTGGGAAACAGACAGTGCTGGTAGAGGATCGGGAACCTGTACTAGATACTAGATACCCTGAATTAAGGAAATGAAATCAGTATCGGGAAAGAAAAAGACACATCAGAGCATCCACTCTTTCATCTTGGGAAAATGAAACCAAAACTATTTGCATGTGTAGATACCAATAAATGTCTTGATTTATTTTGGGTGAATCAACCCTTTAAAACTCGTAGTAGAACACATCTTTGTCTGCTCTGTTATTTCCTGTGAAGCTTCTGCTGCCGGATGGTGATGAAATCATAGCATCATACTTTGTCATCAGCAAACCGGAAGAGAGTCTGTTTTTGTCACGCCGAGAACAACAATGAGCTTTATTTACAGTACATGACTCATTTTCACATATTGTTGACTAATCTGTAAACTAAGCTGTAAACAGCACACTGAGGTCAGTTCCAGTAAATCTCCACAGATGGCAAGCTAATGTTATTCAATTAGCAGGTGATGGAGGAGGGTGGAACCCGATCCCCAACAAAACACCAGTCCAGCACACTCCCTTCTATAAAAGACACCTGTCAGAAACAAGAGCCTCCTTTACCCTGGCTGTTAAAGAAAAGCACTCTCCTTGTCTCATCATCATTTAAGACTTAGGCACTTCAAAGCTGGCCAGGTACAATAGCAGCGAGCAGGCTGCCTTCAAAAGAACAGCACAAGTTATGGTGAGGTGGCAGGAGAGAAGAATAGCCCTGTAAATCATAATAGAGAGGAAAATATAAAAGACGAGGCGGAGAGACGCAGTTCACCTGTTCTCTGTAACACAATCACTTAACGATCCTCAGGGCGCATTGTAAGGGAGAGTGCTCCTGTAGCTCGCGCCCTTGCTTTGTGCCCCGCTGGAGCGCAGAGATCATCTTCCCCCTCTCCACAGACCCCCTGACCTTCTCTCTGTTCCACTTACACACACACACCCATCGAAATTACCCTTACTCCTCGCAGATTAAGATCAATGTCATTCATCGCGTTTAGCCTTTGATTTGGACCAGAGAAAGGGAAGGGAGGGCACACGGGGAACCTGGGAGCTGTGTGAGGATGGAGGAGGGTAAAAAAAAAATGTCCTCCATTAGATGTGGATGAAAGTGGCTTCTTTACTTTCCCCTTGAGCTTGTGGGTGCTTTATGTGAAGGGTAGTTGATCTTTGAAGTCACTGCGGGTTAAAACAAGGACACATGATTTGCATATGCACTTTTCTTTTTTCAATCTCATGCAAGCATTTCACCAAAAAAATGGTCAAGCCACCATAATAACATTGGGTTCAGACTCAAACACACTAAGCTGCATTGGTAGGCATTTACAGGTGAGAATCAGGTGCAGATTGATTGAGGGCTTAATTGACTTAATGTATGTATTAACAGAGCTAGATGTGGCACAGTGAGACAGCCTCTACGCACATTAATTGTTGAACATTTTTGGCCTGTAAATGACCACACACAGTGGAGAGGCAGACAGGAAGTATAGAGGGGGAGAGAGGGGAGATGACAGGCAACAAAAGTCCCTGGCCAGATTTAAACCAGAGGTGTTGTAGTTGGGTCACATCTTGCCAAAGGCTGAGCCAGGATCGGCTTTCTGCCAGATGACCCTGCTGTTTTTGCCCCCACTGTGCCAACGCAACGGCCTTATTGAAACAAATGCGTTTTTTGTTATTTTTTACACAGTCTTGAATCCATGCTGTCTGCTCTCTGTGTGATTAAGCCCAACCCCCATTACCTCTGCTTCTCTCAGCATTACCACAGGGATTCCTCTGTGTGTCAAGTCCCTGACCTTTGACCCGGCCCATAGGTAAGCTTAGCTTTTGGACAGCACTGACCCTTTTCTATAGATAGCTTTTTTTTCCATTGACGTTCCAAACTCTCTCCAATCTCCACTCTCTCTCCGTTCCCCTACCACCCCCCAACATCCCCACCCTTGGAGTCACCAGGGTATGTGACGGTCTAAATGCCCCCTATTGTTGGCAGAATGGACCTTTTGTCCGCACCCCCTGCATGTGCTGACTAAGGGACATCCAGTGAGCCCACTTTTGAGTCCACCCAGGGGTATGAGAGGGGTGGATACAGAGGGTCAGCTAGGCCTTGCAATGACCCCCCCCCCCGCCGAGTGTTTAGGGAATTTCCTGATTCACTAACTTTTTACATAGCTGACAATCCTTGCCTTTATACAACTCCAATGGCAGATACATTCAGCCTCACACCTAGCATATGGACTATACATGTACACTGAAACAGACATTTAAAAAACGCATAAACTGTGTCCCATAAGATTTTCTTAATGCCTCACACTCGAAACAGCAGCAGAGGATTCATTCTCCTTTTTTGGTTGACAAACGTGTGCATTACTAATAGGCTGTGAATATAACCTAGTCACAGGCAGAGGTTCTCTGTGATCACTCATTTTAAATTTCGACATAGCCGATGATACAGCACAGCTGTTTTCAATAACCTGTATTTATGCTGATTTGGTTAGATGACATAGCAACCATGAAATGATTTGGTCAGCCAGTAGTCTGTCCCAGTCATAACCAGATACTGGCTGTGATGCAGCAGTTTTGTTGTTTACCAAGTGAAAAGGGGCTGAAGAAGAAAAGAGCTGTTTTTTTGTTGAGGCATTTCACTGTCGACAGACGTCTCGAGAAAAATGAGCTGTAAAATCTAAGGTGGACACAAATCATCAAAGCTATACTAACAAATGGTCACACGAAAACAGCACTGTAAAATTGAGATGGCTTATAGTAGACAGATGCCCAAAATGGAAAAGAAAAAGACGCGTTCACACATGCATTCTGAATAATTACCAGTATTAATTCCTCAGACATGCTCCAATAGAGGCAGCAGCTTCTGTTGTCAAACAAATCTTAAACATTATGCTAACACAATATGACCATTCACACACCACTATCATGAGTGTGGAACCCCTCTGCTGCCAGAAATAAGCACTGTACAGCAGAGCATCCCAACACTGCCAACAGCAGTAATGACACACTTGTTCACATTGTTTGCCAGTAACGTTTTTTTTCTCCTTTTGTCTTGAGCATGCAGTCAAATTGCTGAATGCTTGAATAAGAAAGGCTCCATATGTAAAAGTATCTTCCCCAAAGGGGTGGGGAGGGGGGTTGAAAAGAAAGACAAAGAGACAGATAGAAAAAAAAGATAAATGAGAGTGGTAGCATCTGGGATTATTACTTTATTTCCGTAATGAGGATCTGCGCATACAGCAGTTTGTGGACCAATAATTAATCTCACTAACATCCCTTTTTAATAGACTGCCATTAACATGCTTTTAAAAATGGTGCTTTTAAATGGTAGGCAATTCACTGCATACATGAGAGCACACATTAGTGCTGAATAGTATTTACTGGCCATCCTTTAAACAGCTCCCCTTAAAATCTAATCTGCTAATGTATCCAAATCACACGGCTGTCCCGGGCCATATATCTTTAATTGTATGTCGGTCCACTATAACTTTTTAAGAGTCAGACGCCTGCTAAAGACTGCTCTACATCAAAAAGCTGCCGCCCAGCACCTAATATCCTCTGCCATCACAACGACCCCTTCCTTTCACTTTGATTGGGCTAATTGTGTTTCCTGCTGAAATGCAGTAAACTTAAGGGGAAACTGGAAGTGCATATGCACGTACCCTGGAGCGGGCATACAAACTCAAATTCACACTGTAGGCGGCTTTTCAAACAAGAGGCCATTAGAGACAATAGGCAGCCTCATTCACTTTCTGAGGGTCCAATTTACATGGCAGTGGCAGGTACTAAAGCCTCTTCAGCCATTTGGAGTATGGACTCTTCTTCTGACACCTCTCCCTTGGTCATGTGTTGGAAATAGCTCATTATCTCTGAGCAGTTTAGTACATGAAGTTCAATCTGACCATGTATCTTTCCATGTACTGAAGTGTCCTTGAGCAGAAAAAGAAACCTGCTCTGTAACTGATTCTGACCTCTGACCTGCCATTAGAGGAAGGCAAGAATTGTCAGATTAAAGCAGGTTTTAAACGTGGAGAAACAGATAGGGGCGCTCTATCACGTTTCAGTAACGGATGGTTGGACTTTTACACAAGTGTAAAAAAGGTTTTTGATTGTAGCGATACAACATCTGGCCCCAGCCGGATCTGACAACTCATCGGTTTTCACTCGGAGAGCCATCATGAAACCGCACTGTGGTCGCCTTTGTTATCACAGCCCGTCGCTCTTTCGCTCTTCATCCCTCTCTTTCTCTTTGTCAATCTGGGTGAGCTCCTGTTGACCCCGAGGGCCTCTGCGGTGGGAGCGGGCTGCGTCGGACCACTTCAGAGCCCATCCCAAAACCACACCAAGCTTCCTGTGCCATCAAGGGGGTGTATTTCTCTTTCCCCTACTCTCTGCCTCTCTTTATCTGAAACCTGATCCCATCTCTGGTGCTGGTGACCTGGTCCGTGTGTGTTGCGGCCTTGGCAGAGGCAGACAGCGTGTTAGTGAATGGGAGGGAAGTCATATGTTAGCAGTTTGAACCTACAGCCCCAATTAGAGGCAGCTGTTGCTGCGCTATCGCACCACAGCGGAGGGGAGGGGAGGGGTGGGGGGGGACTGAATTTATGGTCTGCGTCTCTGCGGCGACCCCTGTTTGATGTGCAGATAATTAGGAAGTGAATGACTTCCTGTGGGTTGCTGCTGGAAGGGGCAGCTCCATACAATAATAAAAAACAGGGGAAAAAGGGAGAACAAGGAGAGGAACAGCTGAGACAGAGATGCATGTCGAAGTGGTAGCAGGGTCAGGTGGTGTGCCAACAGAAGCTGGAGGTCGTCTGCTCTTTATAGGCAGTGCCACCGTGCAACCATTCGCCCTCGTATAGTAAGCATGTGCATGCTTCTGTGCGGGGTGCACCCTCTCACACGTGACACACTTGACCCCCTGGTTTTGGATTCGATCATATTCAAAGACTAAATCAGTCAACGCATCGCAGCAGTCGGCTCTCAGCTCCTCTTTTCTCCACATACCATCCTTTGACTCCCCCAAGAACACGCCTGTGCAAGTTAGCAGCTCAGAACATATTTACAAACTTGGCAAGATGAGCTAACAGTCCAAGCGGTAGAAGAAACAGAACAGATCAAAGAACGAAATCCACGTCCCTATAGATTAAGGAAAAAATCCACTCACATTTGCCTGGACATGCCATTTCAAACATCTCGAATAATCATCTGTCAAATTTGCACCACAGAAGTTTCTGTTGAGACTACCTTTAAAGATTTTCTCCAAAGCTCAGTCTTAACTCAAATACAATTGGCTTGTTCCATAGCAACCCTTTGTTTTTCCACTTGTTTCATCACCACCTTGCATGTCATTTCAACTTTGACCTCTTCAGCCAGAAGTCGTGACCCCCGCTCATTGTCCTCCCGATTTCCCCTGAAGAGGATCAGAATCCAGAAATCCAATCTGAAAAAAAAGCCTCTTGAATAAAAATAAATAGTAATTGATTCCCAAGATTCCTCACAGTCAAGTGTTAAGTCAGTCAATAAAAGTTTCTAACAGACTCTGCTGGTCACTGTATGAGCAACAATAGGGCCAGATTGTGATGCTCGGCCTCTTTTGTTTCTCTCCAGCTTCTCCGGTGAAAGAAACACAATAGGAAGGAATGCATTGGTTTCTGCTTGAGTGCTAAACCCAATCAGGATGATAACAATGTGCTTTAGAGGACTAAGAGAGTCTTTAAGTATCCTTACATAGCATCAGATTAGCCTGTTACCATCCACCCCCCCCCCACTCCCCTGTGGCCGGTCATTCATGTGCAATGTAAGGCAAACACTAAACAACAACAACACACATAAAGGCAAAACCTCCTTCACATTTGTCATGTGCTCATGCATTTATCCATCGGGTTAATCAATACAAATCAATGAATAAATCAGGTGGGTGTATTAAGACATTGCTCTGTCACCATATGGGTGAGAAAGTGCACAAAAGAACAAGTGGCTGCTAAGTTGTCCACAAGTATTTAATACACTGCTTTAATTTAAAGTTTGCCTTAATAACTGACGAGCACTGAACCTCAACACCTTGAGTATTTATCGAAAAGTGTCAAGACTTGAATCTTAGCATCAAATAAGTGGTAAGTATTAAGTATAAGTATTATTTGACACAATGTGACACATTGTTATGTGAAAAAACAGGTTGATGTACATTTACATTGTTCTGATATCTATTGCTAAAACTCAGGTCTGATACTTTCATGAATATTGAAACATTTTAAACAATACCAAGTCTGATTTTAGGTAGAATATTGGTGAGGGTCACTGCTTTGATGAATCAGAGGGTAAGACAGGGATGAGCAATACCACAAATTCAGGTTCCAGTAAAACACCAAGTAATATCAGGGTCAGAATCAATCAATACCAATGTCAAGAATTTTCCTTATTAAAAGCAGCTAATGTAATATCATAGAGGGGAGGGAAACATGTCACAGTTAATGAGATGAACGTAACATTAGTAGGCTTCATCACGTGCAAAAACACAAGACAACTTTTAATAATTGATCATTATGTGAATTATCTGAACTAACAATGTGACCACTGTACCTATGCACATAAAAGCAGATATATATATATCTCCACATATATATGTCCACTATATATATACACAGTCCATCTATCCCGAGGGTGTTACACATAATAATAAAGCTTAAAAAGCATAAGAGGCTTTATCCATACCAGTATTGTGGTGCTACAGCAAATACTGCAAATATTATTTCAGTGTTTAACCTCACTGAATTTGAATATCAACCCATGACTTCATTCACTCTCTTTTAAATACAACATCTAAGCACCCTTGGTGTACATTATGATGTCATTATTGTTATTGATGTCATCTGGGTTATGCAACAGATCTCTCACACACACATAAACACACACACACCCCACAGTCAAAGCAAACTTTTCAACCAAGGACCCTCACAGCTCTGCCCTGAGAAAAGGGAAAATATTCTCCTTTGATAAGACGCTGTTTTCTTTTGGGAAGCTGGGAGGAGTCCATGATATCTTGTTATGCTTAGCATTTGTTTTACTCTATGAGGACATGCGATGTATCTGAGCTGGTATCTGTATTCCCATTACGACATGTGCCTCAGTGCCATGAGAAAAGTATGCCTGCCTGTTGCCCAAGGAAAAAGAAAAATCCAAGGCTTTCATGAAGACGTGGTGAGACACAGAGCTTAAATGGCAAGGTATGGGAGCGTATGTATTGTGCCAAGTGCCCTGATTTACCACATTGCCATGCCATGTAATTAAAAAAGAACATCAACAACAAACCCCATTTTTCACCCCCTCTCTTATTCCTCTTCCCCATTTCTCATTTTGTTTTCCATCTTTTTTCCCCCTTTTACATTGAAAAACCATTGGCCTCTCCCCCCTCCGCTGCTCTCCTGCTTTTCTGTGCTGAGGGTCGCTGACAAAAGGAATTGTGCAAACGAGCCTTTAAAATCCCTAAATGGTTGTGGTCTGCGCACAATGGGCCAAAGAATGCGGCACTGGACAAAGGCCGGCCCTTGCCCCTCCACTCCGCCCTGCAGTGATGGATCCGAACGGACGCATGAACGTGGGCTGGATTTGGGGCTACAGAGGCGCCACCTCGCCCCCCACTGGGCCAACCAAAAGGGACAGGCCTCGGGGATACACTGGAACCCCAGCTAAGGGCCTCAAAACAATCACGAGCTGCTAACTAGCCTCGCCATCCATAGGCCTTGATTGATATGGGAAACGCATGCTTGCTTCTCCATACAGCTCCCTCCATCACTCTTTATCATCCTCAAAGCCTGAAATTATTCCCCCTTTGAAAGCCAACACTATAGATTAGATGTGGGCAGCCATTAAATGCTGATTTTATGTACATAACAGGTTTATATTAGCCCTAAAATCATGTTTTATGAGCGTCCTACATGCCTTACGGGGACACAGGCTGTAACGAATGGCAGAGAAATATGAAAGAGTGATGGTGAAATCAGAGAATGAAGGTATGGAGAAATTATAATATGTGTTTTATTAATGGGGACTGCCCCCCTCGGGGCTAACAGTACTAAGAAAAATGTTAGTTTGCATGGTTCAAGGATGGAAAATGTGTTCTGACAACCCAGATTAAACCTTGTGTACAGGATGGTGCTTTGAGGAACAGTCAAACTTCACTGGCAAATTGAAAACAGGTTGTGGATGTTATGTGGATACTCTACATTCATCTGAGGGTACAATTTCTAACCAACTGGCTGGAGGAAAAGGAGCTCAGCCCTAACTTATTCCTGGTCGGGATCAGAATATATCTCAGCATGCAACAGGAAAAAGGTGCATAAACACTGTGGTTTAGAGTTTTCACTTCACCTGGTCTTCCTGTCTTTGAACTATATAGGAGCAAAACACAGCACCTCGAGGAAACCCAAACAAGCACAAGTGGACATAGTGTGAGGCACTGATCCAGCACACACTGCCCCAACTAAATGAGTTGAGGAAAAAAATGGCAAAAAGAAAAACACTCACAACAATATGTGAACATTAGTGTTATGTAATCCATATCCAGGATGCAGCTGCAGAGTGTGGACATCCTTCAGGAGTCAGATTGGCAGCTGATTTCCTCCATCCCCTGGTTATTCAAAGCAACCAGCAAGAACCCCCTTTGGTTTCATAAAAACAATTTAAAAAAAAAAAAAACAACTTTAGGTCACATCTGATTTGTTGCTTGTAAACATACAATCATTTGACCGTTGAATGTCTGCATAAGCCTGCAGCTAATTTCTAATAGATAAAGGACAATAAATGACAATTTGGTGTCTGTAATTACAGCACTGCTGGGCTTGAGGATAGAGGAGTGAGTATTCATTGAGCCCGGGGATATATTTTGAAACACTTGGTGCTATTATAACTCTGCACAATGCCAAATGACATCTACATGGGTACATGAGACCATGTGACTGTTTTTCCAGCTGGGCTTCAAGCAGTTGGCTGAGTTTTTATTTGCTGTGCGTCTGTTGCAGAGGGTTGTGGTTGAATATGGCGTCATAGCAAGTTGTAACATCACACAAACAGTTTTTGGAAAATAAAAGTGAACCATTGACTCCATGCTCGTCTATTGTCCCTATTTTACCCTTTACTGCATCCACGACTGTGTCGTCTCAGTTTCAAAAAATCTATAATTTATTGTTCTTAAAAATGAAGTTTATCATCCATGATTATTAGACACAACAAGCCACATCTAGGCAAAATGTATCTTCACCTTTTAATAAAAGTCCAACCAATCAGTAACTTTTTATAAATCAGCTCTAACTGCCCTGAATAAACATACAGACGGGACAGTGTTCTTGAATTCTCTTGCTCTTCCTCCCCTTTTCTCTCACCAATGTGTCATAACTCTATTACACACTTGCTCTGATGCACTGCGCTCTGGACACACGCTCTAACTCCTGTTTCTCTTTCATTTTCCACATATCCAGATAATAAGCTGTAAAAGTTACAGTAAAACTGAATCTTTCTTTAGTGCTCCATTGGAGCTTGTTGTGATAAGATACGGCAAGAACAAAAGAAAGTCGGCGCAGTGAAGATCTTTTGAAGTATTGTGAGTGTTATTGCTTTTTGTTAAGGTGCAGGCATTTCCTGTAAATGAAATTTGGATGTAGATGAGTATTGGATGTTACTTGTATAGCCTTGACATAATCACACATGTTCTAGACAATCCTCTGAAAAGGGTTCACACACCTCCTATGTGTATCTAGTGAAAGCCTGAGGCCCGCATTACTCACAATGGTGGTATTTTCAAGCCCTGACTTCATATCCTGCCCTCGTTTTTGTCTTATTTGACTGGGGGCCCCCCAACCCTCTTGGAGCGTGCACCCCAATCTATGTAAATCCCCTCTACATACCTCAGCTGCACTTAGAAGCACGTCGATTACATAACTGGCACAACTGCTGTGAAGTTGAGCGGACCCAGGGCAATCAGACGTGCCACGACACCGAGTAGTAATCTAGCTCTGTTTAATTTTTAATTCTGGACAATGCTCGTATTCATTCAGAAAACCAGGAAAAAAGACGGTTGCGTTCTGTTCTGTTAATGGTTAATATCTTCCTTGCCACTTTCCTTTCAATTCTTGCAAGACACACACACACACACAGAACCCCTCCCTGCACTTGTTTTATTGCTTTTGAGTGGGTGGTGTTAGTGATACCTCTCTGATTCATACTGCTGTTTGAAGTAGGATCATTTTTCCAGCTGTGCACATGCCATTCACCCAGGTATCCACCCACAGACACAGTAATACTGCTTCACCCCCTCCCTTCCCCTCCACCCTCCACCTTCCACTTCGACTGGTAATGGATTTTGGAATGTGGGTAGAAGACTGGACTTGAAAAGATTGCCACTAGCATCAATAAAAGCAGGATACCAAAGAGTAAAAGAGAAAGACCGACAGACAGATGATGGTTCGGAAAAGAGAAGATTTTGTATGTGTTTGACAAAGCACCACAGAAGTCAGAGAGGGCCGGCGGTGATTGTTTGGTCATGGTTGGAGCTCAGATTTCCAATTGCTGGTTTACTACAAATCCAGTGTGGTGAATTAATATGTAGGAGCAAGTATCAGGTGCCCAGTATTCATCTTTGGCAGATCAACTGCTACGTCCAACACTGAGTACACTTAAGCAAACCTCACCAGTGTCCTGAACTCCAGGCAAAAGTCTTTCTGCATTTCTGAAAATGCCTCTGACTATGTCCACACTAACTAAAGTAAAATGTGAAAATGCTTTTCTGTCTCTCTCTCCATCTACACTAAAGGGGTCAGTATGCTTCACACAAAGTCCTCGTTGGATCATAAAACAGCAACTGAAACCCTGGTCCCCCAAAACTTTTCCAATGCTGGATTTGGGGCGACTGCATCAGACAATTTTTGCAACTTTCTGAGTTCAGTTATGTTTATCCTGCTGTTCAATCTCTTTTTTTTTGTTCTTCATCTAAACAGTTCTGTCATTTTCCTTGTGTACAAGCAAGTGCAACACTAAGAATGCCTTAAAAGTAAAACCGTCCAAAAGTGTACATGTTGTTTAAATAGAGATAATGGCACACACTTTCACAAAGTCTCTCCTGGAAGTCACTGTGATAGTGTTAGTCTTGGCTGAGCTTGAGAGAGATGTTGTCACCTCAGCACCCCTGGCGAACGGCTGCTTGAAGAGGGCATACTTGTTGCTCTGCGGGTTTCGGAAAGCTACAGAAATTGTCGGACACGGCACCCCACAGTGTCAGAAAGCTGTGAGGTGATGAGGTTTCAGATGCTAGCTGGAGATCTGTGTGGGAAAAACTGCAAAAACTGTGTTAAATTTAGCCAACCTAGTTTAGTGTATAAGCCGGTTGTTCCGTTTTATAAGTCTGTGAGTCTAAGTGCATAGTGTACATCTATTATAGCTGGAGGATCAAGTGACTGTAACCCTGATGCGGTTGTCCTCAGATGTGTTAAAGGTCTTTTACAAAGTGCAGGGACTTTTCCTCCAGGCGAGGCTCAGTGCCACCAGAGGCCTCTGTAAAGAGGGGCTATAGCTACACGCTATTAATGTTAGCCACACTCCCCAACAAAACAAGGAACAAAAAGCTACACAACACCCTACTCATTCCTTTAACCAAAGTCACACCAGCGAAGGGTGCAGCGCAATAAATTAACGTCCGATTAAAAATGGCCGTCTCGCCCGCCAAATTGTCATCAAGTGGCACCATTGATATGGGCAACAAAACCGGGCACATCACCAATCACCCGCTCAATGAGAAAAGGAAGGAACTAAAAACAACATTCTTGAGCAGGTCGGTCTTTCATGAGCTGGATGGAAGGGAGGGGTAGATGCTAAGGTTCTGAGGTATGTAAAAGCGGGGTACACAGGACCCCACAAAGGGGGGGGTTGGGGGGGGACGGGCCACCCTGACAGTCTTGGCGGTGCAGGTTTTTTTTTGAGGGGTGTGAGGGTACTAGAGGGATGGAGGGCAGAAGCTGGGAGGGGGTGTTCCCCCTCTTCAAAGCCTTTCCGCTGGTTCTGGGGCCCTGTGGATGGAGAATGTAGGTGGGGGGTGTGGTGAAGGGGTGAGGGTGGGTGAGGGTAAAGGAGAGAAAGGGAGAATTAGGGAGCCCTCTCTTTGTCTGCTGGCATCAGGGGGGTCGGTTAGACACTGAACGCCTCGGGAAGATTAACCGACCAGGCCCGGTCGGAAGCTGAAGGGTAGGTGGGTGGGTGCGTTGGTGGTGGAGGGGAGGGGGGGTTGTAGTAGGAGCCTGCTTTGTTTCTGATCCACGATAGGATGCTGGAGAGGAGAGATGGAATGTAAGAAATGGAGATTGATTGATTGGTACAGTGCATAGCGATGCGGGGGGGGGGTCAGCGCTAAGCCACGAGTTGCTCCCCTGATTCTCATGAGGCGAGAGAAAGGGGATCACCGGCCAGCGGTTTGAATTTTTTGAAATATGGAGGAAATAAGGTGCACGGGAGTTGAATGGTGGGAAGCGAGAAAGAGAAACGGGGGAGGCTGTTAAGGTGGAAAAGGAAGAAACGGGGGAGGAAACTTGGGGGGGGGGCTTCCTCAATACGGATTAGCAGAGCTCCACGGTTTTGGGGGGGGGGGGTGAGAAGGAAAAGGAGGGAGGAGAGGATGAAAGTTGGGGTGGGAGAGGAGGGTGAGAATGAAGAATTGCCATTCGCTTCACTCACTTCACTACACAGGAACAAAGCATGATGGGAGGTACTTGACATAACACTCTTCCAGGCCATGTTGGTGTATGTGTGTGTGCGTTAGAGAGAGAGAGAGAGAGTGAGTGTGTGTATGTGTGTGTGGTGTCCAGTATGTCAAGGGGAGGTAAAATTTGGAATTTGATGATTGTGTATTTCTGTTTTGGTTGAAGTGTCAAAATTTTTGGATTTCCTTGCTAATATGAAAATACTTTTTTGGAGGGAAAAAAATACATATTCTGCCCACTAAAAGAAATGACGGCTGGTTATGATCAGAAAAAGTTGTGCTCATATCATATAGATACACAGTGATACACAGCTGTACATGAGTGTTTAAAAGAAGAAATTGTTCATGAAATCTGACCTATGTTTTTAATATAACAAAACATAAGCACTTTTCTGTAACGCTGTCCCATCACAGCTGAGTTTCATGCACTGGTATCAAACTTGGCCAAGTACAAATAAGTAGAGATATTCAGCTCACAAATAGTGTATTGGAAATGACCTCTTAATTTCTCTCTGCTCTCTCACAGTACATCTTTGAAATTCACAGCCAGGCTAAAAAGGTATGCAACAGCTGAGAGCAAAGGAGCACTGTGCAGCGGCGGCAGCGTCTCTGCCTGTAGCTAATGACCTGAGGCAGAGTTTCAGAACCCTCATTAAGGCCTCATTAATTACAGGAATGATAGAGATTATCTCCACAGGTGATAGCCCACCAGGGATAGAGTTCCCTCAGGAACTCTAAACACAGAGTCTGCTGCAGGTAAAGGCTGCTTCTCTTCTTTTATCTTGCTTAGATCTTATAGACTGAGGATAAAAAAATATCAGCCAACATCACAGTGCGATTCTGAGTCACCTTTACAGACAAGTGCAGAGGTAAATGTTTGTGCACGGTGGAGTGCAGAAATGTGTGTGCTGGGAAAGTGGAGGTGTCTTTATTGATGGTGTGCAATGAGGTGTGTGACACTGTCTTTCTATCTGTTTGGCTCTGAGCAAACAGAGTAGAAATATTATTTTAGCGTAACATCCTGTCAGTAAACATCATTTTCTGTTATAGCTTGTTCAGAAACTGTCCCACAGAGCAGCACAGTCACTGGACGCCCCAACCCCCCCCCCCACCTCCCCACGCCCCCCGGCCACCGTCAACAAAAGCAATTTAAGCTGAGGAAAACCCATTTGCCCGCCTCTGATAGGTTAAAAGGCCTGTTTTCATTTGAAATTCTCACTTTCCATTTCTCTCCCACTTTCTCTTTCACTCCTCCCTCGCTCTTCCCGGGCCCATATTTACTCCATGATGTGTGTTTGAGTGAGTGTGTGAGAGTGTGTGTGAAGACGCTGAGAGCTTTGTTTAGGACCTGTCACACTGAAGGCTGAAGGTGGAGTGGGAGGGGAGGGAAAAGAGAGGCGGAGGCATTGTGGATGGATTATACCAGAACCAAAAGTGGACCCCTCTCTCTCTCTCTCTCTCTCTCTCTCTCTCTCTCTCACACACACACACACCAGCTCCCTGCAGGTACAGTACCCCGCCCCCTCCCCTCCCTCTCACCTCTCCCCTCTGATCAACAGAGCTGAAACAAGGAGGCCAGGAGGGGCCCCTGGTTCCCACATCAGACCCCACTGTAGCTATTTTCTTCTAACCCCCCCACTCCAAATGAGACCTTTACTGTACCCCAAACCTGTTACCTAAAACAACATAACTGCATGCTATATGATAACAACTCCTTATCAGAGGAACTTCACAGTAACATTGAGGCATGCGCTCACACGTGTGACCAGCGGCAAATCAAAACTGTAAGTATGCACGGTTATATAGCCTGCAAACATGTCTTCAAACTGAAGCAACAGCATGGAGCAGTGTTTGAAATTCATCAAGAACATATGCGGTATATGCATCATGCTTTCACAGGATAAGTCCCTCATTCATTCATGATCACAATCAAAGATGAAACAAGTACTGATTTGATCATTTTTTCAACTGACAAAAACTTAATTACAAACTATTTTCATTATTGATTTGTTATGTAAGTCGTTAATCAGGCAAAACTGACAAACATTTGCTTAATTCTCTGTTTTAAATTATTGTAAAATGGGCTTGGTTATTTTCTGACATTTCATAAATCAAATGATTATTTAAAAAAAAAAAAATCAACAGGTTACCCAGTCAACCAAATAAGTGTGAGATGCAGCCCTACCCATGCAAGTATTTTGGTGTCTGTCACTGCCTGAATAATGCCTCTGTATTTCTGTGTCATCATGGCTGATAAACTGTGCACCAGTTTTGGTGTAATGTCCCTTTAAAATCAGAATAACAGTATATTGGAATGTGCATGCCCACCCACAGATGGATAGATACATGCACACAATTGTAGATACTGTAGTAACCCCACTATGGACACACACCAGCAGCAAGTAATTAAGCAGGAATCTGAAACACACAATGATCTGTCCACCTTCAGCAAAGAAGAAAGAGGAGGAAAAGGAGACGCTTGCACTAAAAGAGAAGCCCTTTGAACTTTTGCAACAAGCCCTTTCCCCCAAACAAAAACACAAAATCTTCCCCTTATCTCCTTTCTCTCTCCCCTGGTCTTTTTTCCTCCCTCCTGCTCTCGTTTCTTTCCTCTGTAAAGTCAGTGGTCCGACTCTCTCAAAGGCACCCAGAGCCCCCAGCCTGCTCCTATTGGTTCCTCCTTGCTCTCCCACACTGAGTGCTCATAGCTCCTGAAGTGATGCTCTTTGTGTGGGGTTCAGGGGTCGTGCCTATTAGCGTGAAGAAAGCCCTGCTGGGTCTTATCCCGACCCGGAGGAGGACGCAGGGCTCTTCACCCCAACTTCAGCCCGGCCAGCCCCCTCCCCCGGACGGGACACTTTCATCCTTTGTCAGGAGGTCAATGAGCAGACCCCCAGAGGGAAAGGAGGGCCCCCACCAATAATGATATGCATGACAGTCATTGTATGACCCCCATGGGGGGGGTCATGGTTGGTTGCGGTGGGTGGGATGAGGGAGGGGAGGACTGGCTGTGTAACTAAGCATGGTTATCTTATCCAGAAGTAACTGAGTTACAGAATGATAGTGATGAGGGTGAGAGATCTCCACTGGATCGTGACAGATTTGATCCATGATCCTACATGACATGAAAAATGTTGGGCCACAGAAAGTTAAACAAGTCATTCATGTAGGTTTGTGTAATCAATGAGGTCAAATATTAAAACAAAATATTACTGTTCTGTTTGTTTATCTGTTCTTAAAGGGTATCCCCCCCCCCCGCCCTGCACACTCACACTCATCTTAACCCCTAACCTCAACCCTAGCCTTCATTTGAGAGATGGATTTGATTTGGTTCGCTTCACTCCCTGCAAAAAAATGTCAGCTATTTGCCTTGATATGCAAATGAGGACATTACGTAACAATGTCATCAATATGCAGAAAACGCCCGAGCCAAGACAGAATGGAAATATATCAATACAATAGACTAAGTGAAAAAATTCCAGATCTAAATCAAAGGTAAATTAAAAACGACAATTAAATCCAAATGTAACATCAAAATAACACAAATTATTTAGAAAACCAGCCTGTTTTTATGAGCAATGGGATTCTACATAAATACACAGTTTTCTGTTATTTTACACTGCACAGTTTTTGTATGTTGTCGTCCCACTAGCTGAAGTGGGCTGGGATCTGTTTGAAAATGGTGACGTCACAAATCTGTGCACCAATCAGAATGAGCAATTCAAGAATTCGGAATCACAATCTAATAACAGTTGTTGGGTCTTTTGCTTGTGTTGCCAAGGAGACTGCTGAAAAAACCACGCCCACACAATTCTTATTATGTTATTTTTTAAAACAAACTTCAACAATGATTGTGGCCTGTTTAGTCGCAAATTTTGACGTCAAGAATATTTTGTGTTTTGAGGTTATCTGACAGCAATTTTTACATATATTTTGAGATTGTGATTCTCTAACAAAAAAACATTTCATCAGCAGAAAGCAGCTACATGGTATAAAGAGTGAAGGACCCCACATACAGTGAGTGTGTGGGTGGGGTGTGAAGAGAGCCAAGACATACTATGGGGAGTAAAATCCACATATAGCATCAGCATCAGTACGTGTGTGTGTGTGTGTGTGTGTGGGGAGGGGGTTGATCTGCATCTAATACAGTATGGTCGCAGCTGTACGGAGAAAAGTGAGCGATCAGTGGTCAAGTTTACCACTCTGAGGAAGATATAATGAACAGAATACGATGCAGGAAATCAATTGTGAGCACTGGAGGATCTACAATCCCGAGGCTGAGATATAAGAGCGAGGGTTGAAGTGCACCTTATTGATTCAGGAATATGTCATCACATCATGTTCAGAAGCTATTTAGCAGCTATCAAGACCCAGACAGTGCTGATCTATTATTAATGTCCGGAGCACAGCTTTAAGGTCGGCTCATTAAACATGAAAACCCCAGCACGGAGAAGGTGTACCTCTGTGCATTCCACAGGGCACTTTATCTCTCTATCATGAGTCAGTCTTTATAGAAAATGAAAAGGAAAAAAACCCCACCACGATTAACATAGAGAGAGGTATACTTGAGAACAAATGCTGAAAATGTAATTAAAAATCTACACTTTTATATAATAATGGTCAGAACTGTGTCATGACAATACAGAGCTGTCAATCAGGACTGGAAGTGGCAGTGAGGGGGGGGAGTTGAGGTAATTGAAAAAAGCATATACAACTGCAATTACTTAAATGTGTGTGACATAATTATCAGTGTCCAATAAAGAGCTAATTGAAATGTAATTAGAGAATTACAATTGAATTAGAAAATGAGATTTAAATCCCATTTAAATGCATTTTATACACAGCTCGCTTTGGTTTCTCTAGGTCATGTCTCTTTTTGCACAAACTATCAAACCAGGGAAATAAAGATAAAAAGAGACATGTTTTAGAGATTTGAAGGAAATCCCTGGGACGACTTTTAATTTCATAATATGTGACAGTCCTGGCTTCCTCTCTCATTTTTCATCATATAAATGTCAGCATAACAGCAGTTTGAGTGCGTCTGTGGAAGTGCCATTTGTCTCCGCTGAGTAGACTCTGTAAGCCTCGCACAGCCAGACTACATCTCACCAGCTCATGTTTCGCTACCAGATTTAAGTCTGGAAAACATCTTCTGACAATCGATTCAGCCTGGTTACATACATACATAACAGGCTAATCAGCGAAGAAAGAGGAGTACTTAGATTATGACTCACTTGCCTGTGAGAATTTCCTAGAATTTCTTAGGAGGTTTTAGGTTTTTGTTTTTTTCTTGTTGGAGGAGAGGCTTTGGGGGAATTTTGACACATTTTCAGAACCTGAGTGCATATGCTGTGGAAAGCAGACATCCTGTAAACACACTGACTTGTGCACTCTGTTCTGTCATATCCCCCACACTGTAACCGTTATCTTTTTTTCCCGCCAAGCACACTCTTGGCTGTGCGACTGTGTTAATTAGGTGAGCCGCACACAGAGGCGGCGAGAGACTGACAGACAGGAGAGGAGACAGAAAAATAAATACGGCCGACCCCGACAGCCGCTTGGACGACACCTTCTGCCAGCTGAATGATTTTTTTTTTTTTTTTTTTACAGATTTTGGACGAGCGTCTCGGCGACCACACTGTCCTCCCTCTGTCTGTCTCCTTGCTGCGTGTCACCATCTCAAGACAGATCCAATACTGGAGTCTACAAGTGTGTGTGTGTGTGTGTGTGAGATGAGGATGAAGAGTATTAGCCAGTTCCCTGCTGCTAGAGCTGTGAGTGTGAGCTGCCAGAGGAGAGGGGGTAATTATGGGACCTGTTGTGTTGAAGGGAAGCCAGGCCACCAAGGAGGGATTAGGACCATCAATCTCCTCTCCTCTCCTCATCTCTCCTTCCTTCCTCTCCTCTCCTCCATTTATCCCTTTACCAACCTCTATTTTCCTTAAGTCTCTGGACCACAAAATGTATGAAACAAAGCATATTTGACACTTGTTTCCAAAATATAATATATATTTCATTGATTATTTACTACTTTTCTCTGTTCTATACGATCATAAATCAAGGATCATTGGGTTTTGGAACGTTGGTTGGGGAAAACAAGCAACAAACAAATGCAGCCATAATTTCACTTAATTATAGACCCAATTAATTGAAATAAAGGATCAACCTATTACTTTTTGAGTATTAAGGTCATTTTTAGAACTTGGTGAACACCTAAACTGGGAAAAAACGGTGAAAAACAACATCTAACCTCAACGTTCACTTACCTTTTTTTTTTACTATTGCCGATTGCCAACAGATTATTGATTTAAAAATAATCATTAGATGCAGCTATAGTTACCTTAAAACATTTATTTTCTCCTTGGTATTCAGTAAAAGACAGAGAAGCCCTAACATGGCACTATTAAGTAAGACAACACCACATCACAATATTGCAGAATATATACGTGACACAAGGCAAATGATCTTAATAGCTGCCAACTTTACTCCTCTGTTTGCCTTCCTTTTCTCATCTTTCTCTTCCTGTCTTTACAGACATCTAAACATCCCCTGAGGCACGTACAGACCCCAACATCGACCTTTAGTCCGTATGTTAAAAGCCTGCCTCTCCACATACATGCAGCATGTGCACACACACACACACACACACACACACACACGAGCAAGAGCACACACATGCGCACAAATACCATTGTGTTGTGAAAAGGGAGCCCTTTGACAGCTCCATTATAAATCCCGCACCGGCCAATTATCTGTTTTAGGGTGATTGTCTGGCCTCCTCTACCCCAGACCGCCTTTGATCCCTCGTCATCCCTCCGTGTGTCACTCTAGATCTGCGCGCAGGTATAACATTTCCACCTGGGAGTCTGAACGCCTCTTTTAAAAGTTCCACTTGAATCATTTCTGCTTTGCCTTTAAAGACGAGGAGGAAAAAAAAGAAAAAAAAGAAAGCGCTTCCTCTTTCTCTTCAGCTCCTGATGAATCATGGATCATTTCTCCCTCTCATCATCTCCTCTCTTTCTCTTTATCTCTCCGACCCGCTGACTGTGACACTGGAAATTGTGGGTATCTGAATGACGCTGATTGCGAGTGGCAGATGGCAATTAAATAGGAGTGAGGGAGAGGAATAAAGTAAATGTAGGGGAAAAAGGCCAGAAAGTAAAAGGGAAAAGACCCAAAAACTGAGGCGAGAGGGGAGATGAAGAGGTAGAGGAAAAGACCAGAGAGAGGAAAAGAAAGATAATAGAGCGAGAGAGAGCATGACAGAGGTCTCTGCTGGTGGTTTGTTTGATCAGGGAAGAGCAGTAGTTATCTGGGTGAGCCCCGTACAGTTCAGTCATCAGTGCTGATTCATCCAAATGGATACCAGAACACCTCAGTAGCTCACAGTACAGTAACCGCCTTATACCCCTCGACAGAGCCCTAATATAAACCAGACCCACATAATCACTCACACACTGCACCTCACTGCACATACAATCAATCTGTCGGCTCGGCCCAAATTTCTCAAACTATTGTGATTAGGCCATCATAAAAGCAACTGAATAGGACCAATTGCCAGGCATTACTGAGCAACTTCAACTTCTAGTGTAATCTGAGTGTGAGTGTGTGTGCTGCGCTATAGCATCAAAGGAAAGCGGCACAGACACCAAAGCAGTATGGGAGACTTTTCACTCTCTCTGCTGTGTGTGTGTGTGTGTGTGTGTGTGTGTGTGTCCATGAAACTATGTGTGTGTGTGTGTGTGTGTGTCCATCATCAAAGGGCAGCGGTGAAGACACCAGAGTGGCAGGAACTGGAGCAGCCCCACGGCGGCACAGTGACACACAACCAGACAGCATCACACATAAGACCAAAACACACACACACACACACACACACACACACACAAAAACCCTCTTCCAAGACAGTGAGAGAATATCATGCCTCTTCCTCCTGCCCGTAACCTGGGCAACCCTGGCACCAAGCGCCCTCCCGTCCCAAATCCCCACCTCACACAACCCCTCCCTCACCCACAGGATCCTTTAGACTCCGTCCAGCGGCACGTCAAGTTCATCCCCCCACACGCTGCTTCCCAGCAGGCTCTTGACTCGGGACTGGCGCGCCCCGGAGGCTAAAAGGGGTGGGTTTTTTTTTTTTTTTTGTGCCATGGATCCACCCTGAAGTGGGGTTCGCCTGTGTGGGGTACATCTCAATCAGCAGGGGCACGATCCAGAGAGGCCCCTTCTTTCCATCCTCCATCCATCCCTGCACCATCTCATCACCACCACCTCTCACTGGCATGGAAGCCCTTCATACCCTCCCCACTGACTGGCATGTATGAAGCCCCCCCCCCATACATCCCAGAGATGTCTTTTCATTTTCAGTTGCTCCCACTGTCCTCATATGAATGCAGTGAATCACGCTCCACTCTCTGAGTTTCTCTCTGAAAACGAGGGGAGAGGAAACAATGCCAGGCTGAATAAACACTTTGATAACTAGACAGAGGGTGAGGAGGACAGACGGCAGAGGGAATGGCAGGGCTTAACACTCAGGGACACTGATGGCTTTATACAACCGCCTGGAAGAAAGTGTTCTCTCACACATTTCTCTCGACGTCTCTCGCCCGTCCTGGCTGCTTCTCCCCTGCTGTCGAGGACACGGGAGCAGGAGAAAGTCGAAGCAGAGAGAAACTCGCACACAGCACGGGAGGGAGGGATGGGTGAGCTGAGAGTTGGGAGACGGGGAGGACGAGACGAGACAAGGCGGGACATTATCACAGCAGGGGGTGCAGAGGAAGAAAGTAGAGAGGGTGATGGTCAATAGTAGCCTGCCCCTGCCCATCTCATCTCATTACTATTTCATTCCTCCCTCTGTCTGCACCTCTCACCCTCACTTCCCTTTTTGTTTTCTTTGCTGTGCCACTTTTTGTCACTCCTGCTCAGGGGCAAGTCAAGCATGGGCACAGACACAAAAGAAACTAAATTAAAGAGCAGGGCTGGGTATTGAACTTTTAGACTTGTTTATCACTGCCCAAAATGTGAGTGTAGCACGGGGCAAAACCTGGTGTGGCATGCGGGCAAATTTCTTTAGGCCTGCATGTATTTAAACAAAATGTAATGTTTGAGAACTTAAGCATCTTCAGTTGAATGAAAAATATGTTTTCTTGGGCAAGCATGAATATATTTCTTAAAGCAGGCATCATAAATGCATCAGTATCAGTATTATTTTGATAAATCAAATCATATTTGAGCCTTTTTTAGGCAAAAAACCCAAATATTCTTTGATTTCTGGCTCTCCAACGTGAGGATTTGCTGCTTCGCTCTACTTTAAATCTTTGTAAACAGAATATCTCTGGGTTTTGGACTGTTGTTTGGACATTTGAAAACATCACCTTGGATCCTTTGCTCCATTTTCTGACATTTAATAGGCCAAACAGTTCATCAGGGAAATAATCAGCTAATTAATCAGTAATGAAAAAACCATTAGTTGCGGCTTTAATACACCCAGCTCAAATAAAAAACAGTAGCACATGCTTAATAGCACTAAGAGACAACGCATAATAGCATGTGCGGTATGTTAATAGACAGAAAAACAGACTTACAAGCACAACTACAGTGATTTTAGAGGAACATCGGGGGGTTCAAGAGTTTATTTCTCCTGCATGAGTAGACAGACAGCATCCTCCTGAGTCTCCCTGACTCCTCTTTTCTCCTCTACTCTCATCCCATCTTTACCCCCCACCACCATCACTCAACAACACCCCAATAACACACAGACACACACACACATGCCTGTACCCCTCCATCCATCCACTGCTTCCCGAGGGTGTTTCAGACTGACCCACTTTCCCCTCCTCAACCCAAACAACTCAACACCAAAAAGGCTGATGTCTGACTTCCAGTCTAGAAACTCAGAAGGTGTGTCAGCAAATAAAATGCTGCAAGGCTCATGCCAGAGCTTTAAAAAAATTATTTCTGCATTTCAGAGCTTTAAAATTCACAAAAAGGACACAAGAGATGAATAAAAAAAGGTGAAAAATATGCAGAGGTTAAAATTAAGATATGTGACGCACCGTGCTAAATTGGTGTTTGTATGTATTTTCTTTCCATCTACAGACAATGCCATCTTTTCATGGGACAGTTCTGTGATTAATTATATTTTCCTATCCATGTTACATCTATATACCAGTGCTTGTAAGTATGGTTCTGTCCTCCGGTCACCCTTGGGTGAGGAGTGTCATTACTGGCGTTGTCACAGCTGAACTGCTCGGCAGCAGCACAGACTGAGCGCCGCCTGGTCGAAGCAAACATGTCAGCAGTTTTCCAGGGCCTGAAGTGCCACTTTGTGTGTGTGTGTGTGTGTGTTTGCGTTTGCCCTCGTTAGCCTCTGTGCTTTCTCTCTGCGATGCATGGAAAATGAAAAACGCTGCGTCGGGACATTCTGTGGTCCAGAGGCTCCATGTGTCGTTGGTGAGTGACCAGTTTAACATGCATCGCTAGCCCCTTCCTCCAACGCTGTGTCTCTGCTTGGAGGTCATTAAAGACACAAACATATTTTTGTTTACCTCTGCCATTCCTCTATCCATTCACCTTTTATCTGTAACCCCTTTTTAATGTTTGTTATGATGCTGGAACAATTCCTGTGTCCTTTAGCACCTTGAGCACAAACTCTGAATGTTTAAAATAGCAGCAGTAGCAGCATCAGTAATATTAGTAGCAGTTAAAGACACCATTGTAATAAATGTAGTTGTAGAGTCAGCTGTGATATGATTAGCAATAGTAGTGAAGGTGAAAATGGAAGCTGTAGCAGTGATAGAAGCACTGACACCAGCAACAGCAGCAGCAGTGTGTGTAAACAACACAACCAACCACTATACATTACACCAGCCATGAGTGTGGGGCAGTCGTGACGTCTGCACTGAGGCCAACCGCTTATATACTGTGTACACAGCAGAAGCAATGTCAACTGTCATTCAATTATCTTTCCCTGCATCTTGGCCCAGCTATTACCACATTACACTGTGTCCCCAGGCTAACCGGCCTGTCCTCAAACCTGGAACAAAGCCTGTCTGGTCCAACTGCCTCCACCCTATATATACACTACACTAATCTACACTAAACCTACTGTGTCACATGCTAATGGCACTGGCTGAAATATTCACTGAGAGCTGGCTCAACAATTATCACTGCAGATAATCTGTATTTTTCTTTTATCGCTGCATCCCACCATGGAAAAAGGAAATTCCAGCCTTCACCTTTGCACCTGTGGGAACGACATTTCAGGTGACACATGACGCCTGCTCCGTGTGTGGATACAGTAGGTGTGAGTGTGACATATCTTACATACTTTCTTTCTCTCACATTATTCCACCTGTAAGGAAATCAGAGAATTTATTTCAGAATAAAATCCTAGAAAACACATTTTTACAAAACATTTCTCATTGTTGTTGCTATGACGTCATCTTACAGACAGACCAGGCAGACTTATAACGCTGATAAGACGCAATAAAACGCACAAGCCTCATGCAACTGTTGTTATATAATCTGCCAATCACAAACTAATGAAACCAATTTCACACAGTGACTAAATTCCCCAGTCCCTCTCTCATTCTCGCTACACAGCTTGTTAACAGCCCCTTGGGCAATGTGTGTGTCTGCGCATACAGCCTGTGTATGTGTGTGTGTTTCAGTGCATTCTGTTCAGTCGTAGTACTGGGCCCTCGCCGGAGGAACGAGGCTTGGCGTTCGCAGCGGAGCTTCACAGCCAACACACAGAGAATGTTCTGCCAGCTTTATCTAATATCTTTTCAAACACTTTGCATTCCTCCTTAACTTGCACAACAACTTCTGCTCAAACCACTCTTTCCCCTCTCCGCCTCTTACCCCTGCTGCTCTGCAAGTTGCTCACAAACACACTATTGTTCCTTTAAGGGTTTTTTTTTTTTTTTTAACTTATGCATTTAAATTTTTACAGTGCACCCTCTTTTGCTGCCTGTGCATCCTCAGGGTGAGGCAGGAACACGAGTTACAGTTCCAGGGTGTGAATAAAAATATGATTTCTACATAAGGTGGCTTATTGTCAGTAGTCATTGATATTGTGCCTCAACAGAAAACGCTCAACAATGCTTGGAGTAGTAGTTTCTTTGTACTTTTTTTTCTTGAGGAAGAGGCATAACATTTTCTACAGGCAACACATGAGGAAATTACAGGAAGTTTAACCCAGGTTTCCCCCAGGGGGCTTGAAACCGTTAATCAATCAACCCTTTCCCAAAGAAAAAAAAAAAAAAAAAAAAAAAAACAGCTTTGGGCCCTGATCAGCCCCCATCATCATTCTGTCACCTGCCCCATCCGAGCACAAACCCTCTACACCCCCCACCCACCACCTACGAATACAGACATACCAACCCCACATTTAACCATAGCTGCTTTCCTGCAGTTTCACTCTCCATCTTTTCACTCTCTCTCTCCGTCTCTTCATCACTGTCTGTTGGTGTTCAACAGATCCCGGAGACCCACGATCCTTATCGGAGGGGTGGGGCAGGGGGGGATCAGACTTCCATTCAGTCAAGTGTGACGCCTTGGGAAGTTGGAGGCTGCAGGTGTGACGAGGTCTTGGAGCGAGTCTGTGTGAGTGAGTCTCCTCGTCCCTCATCATCGCCCGCAGGACAGAGTTTATGTGTGAAACTAATCGGATTAGAGGTGGGGGGTGGGGATTATGACACCGGCATATCACAGCTCCTCGGCTGTTTGGGGGAGAAAAAGTGATTCTCGTTCATACCCAAACTCAAAAAAAGGAAGTTTCTCAACAAATACAGGTACACTCAAACAGCCACTCAGGTACATGTGCAGCTGTTTGTCTCTACCTGCTTAAGGAAAATGAGCTGTAAAGACTTAAAAGTCAAAAAGACATCAAGCATGCAAAGCGGAATATGAACAATTGTTCAACTACCCCTCCCTCCTCTCGGCTCATTGTGCTCGCAGGGTTATCCATCATGTGAACATCACCTCGCTTGGATTTTAACTGCTGTGAGGACGAAGCTGTTGAGAAACAGCGGCGTAATCAGCAGGTCAGAGGAACAAATGAGGATCTTTTGCAGAGGAGTGAGGCCCAGACTGACAGCTCCCTCTGTGTGATTTACACCTGGCTGCAGGTTAATGGGGTCTCTGTCGCTGATCCCTCTCATTTTGACTCGCCCGACCTTCTCTTCCTCTTCACGTCAGCTTCTTTAGTCTCGTTTTTCCACTTTTTTTTCTCCACGTCTCGTCTGAGCCTCTCTTTCCATCTGTCATCTCTCTCTTGAAAGAAAAAAAGAAGAAATTACCCCCCACCACCACCACCCTTGTCCTCCCTATCAAACAAGTCTCTCTCTCTCTCTCCTCTTTCGTTCTGTCTGTTTCGTCTTCACGTTTTTTCTCACACACACCCACATACCATCCTCGGCGCTGGCAAGCACTGGCCCATTCCAGCCTGTTGCATTCTCTCCTCTCAGCAGTGTTGGGCGATCAATCACATGATTTGATGGTTCTTATTACAGGCCTGCCTTTCCAGGTCAGGAGGCAGGAATCTTTATAGTGGCAGATAGGGGCAGCTCCTAAACTCCACATCCTCTAAAAGAGGAAGGCAACCGCACACAGGTGTGATTTATTATCATTTTTTCTTCCTTTTAAGAGAAATGTCAAATAGGGTATTTTTCCCTCCCCCTGGTCTTGCAGTGCAGACGCTCAATATTTAAAGTTGATTTTGAACCTGGTGTGCATTTGTTTGGAATCAAAACAAATAGCTGAAATCTCATTTCACTGAGGAAGAAAGTGACTGGTCTGAGGCACAATCTGACAAAACCTGTCATCAGCCCTGCAAACACAAAACAACCGAAAACTGAGAACAAATACAACCCCGGTGCCAAGATTTTGCAGTAACACGCAATCACATATTTGTGTATTTACTGGATTACGAGTCATAAAAGATACAGAAAACAAAAACCGTGATGCTTGCCAAGTCATTGACTTTGGATATGTTACATCCTCTCTTTCTTAACAGCACCCCTTGCTCTGCAGTGCTTTCTGTGTTAATGCAGATAACTTTTAAACACACTCCTAAAGCAGATGCAGGGGAATTTTAAGCATGCACAACCAAACCTGTGAGGCAAACTGTGTCCTCTTAGCTTCCAGGTAACTGTAAATACCTGCACACACTTACGACACGGCGCACCATTTGTCACCTGCGTGTCAGTTAATGAGGTACATCACCTTGTCCTATTCACATGGGCTTTAAGAAGTATTCTCATGTTGCAGCTCCTTGGAGAGAGACATATGTCTCAGAGCGTGGGTGCAAGTGCATGTGTTAACAGAGGAGGAGCGGAAGAGAGAGCTCCCGCCGAGCCACAACAGTCACGTTGCCACTGAGGCACAGGTGAGACACCGTTGGGGAATGTGGCCCACGATGCAGGCCCATTCAGCTCCTGCAGACTGTGGTAGCAGGGATGTGATTGATTTATGCTGCGGTGCTAACAGAGGATCTTTGATTTACATTGCAGCATTAGCACCGTGGCCGATGCCCGCGTCTGTGCCAGCAAACATCCGTCAGAGGGGCCTGTAAACGGAGCCAGAGCCCTGTTGCAGCCAACCTCAAGGATTTTACCAGGGCTTTAACAACCTGGCCACCTCTCCTCCCAGCTATTATCACTGAATTCCTGTGGGCTAGTTTAAAGAACTGTTTTCTTCCAGTTAGTTTGCTTTTGTGTTGTTAACAATGAACTTGGTATTTGGGTCAAACAACACGTATACAGTTGTTTAGTCAATATACAGTAGCCTATTCTCTTGTGTATGTGTGGGAGAGCGCGCTAAGCTCTGCATAAAGGAGGTTACTGACACAGAGACATAACTCACCGCGCTGCTGGACCGTAGCTTCCAGTTCTTCCGTGGTTAAAATCACACAGCACCTATTTTAGGCGCCCGTCTGAGTGACAGCGTGACCCCTAAACCCTGACCTTTATCCAGAGTGACCTCCCCGGCCCGATAATGGAGACAGGAAGGTATTAGGGGTGGGGAAGAGAGCGGAGAGGTTGAAGGGGCACAGGGGGTCAAGCCCGAAATGATGCGTTCGGCCAGGACAGCGGAGAAGAAGGCCGCTGTGTTCCCCTCTTCAGACAATAAGGCCTCAGTTATTGGTCTATAATTTGGGCCAATTGATTACCCCAATAATTGTTACCATAATGAGGTGGTGTGGATAGCTCGGCTGTTCGTCAGAGTGTCTGTAAGCGTATTTTTATGCCTGAATGACTCCATGTGAAACATCACAGGTGTGCATGTCACAGCAGCAGCAGCTGTACAGTGCGTACGCGCTCATGTTTCCTGAGAATGTTCATAAAGGCATCTGTCACCAATATGCCGTGGCTTGAAAAAAATAAACAAGATGCCGTGATGTTCTCCAGCGTACCAAATCCTCCCACACACACACACCATATCCATACATACACACGTACGTTTTCAATATAAAGTAATCTGGCACTTATTTTTCCAAATAATCAATAGATTGTTTAGTCTATGAAACAGTTAAAATGGCCATTACATTCCCAGAGCCCGAGATGACGTCAATAAATCAAAGATATTTAAACTTAAAATGGTATAAAAGACATTTGAGAAGCTAAGAACACTGACCTTTTGATATTTTTCTTCAATAAATAAATTTTTCTTCTTTATAAATTCAAATAAACATTATAGAGATGTGCTATGATCTAGAGCAAATCAAATAGTCAATTGACATTTAATTAATCTGCAACACTTTTGATATTTGATCAATTCTTTAGGTCATTTATCAAAATAAATAAATAAATAAATATTCTCTGCATGTAGCTTCTGAAATGTGAGGATTCACTGTTTTTTTGTTTTGTGTCATCGTAAAGTGAATGTCTTTGGATTGGTTAGAACAAAATAAGAGATATTAAAGATGTTACTTCGAATTGGGGAAACTGTAATATATATTCCATATATTCTCTGACATTTTATTTTTAAAAACTATGCATTGCAGCCCTCCTGTAATATTATATATGGATCTTACTGTATATGAACAGTACATACTGTATACAACTTTAAATATTTCCAGTGGCTGTGTATCAAAAGACATCCTTAACCTCAGGGCCTCAAACATAAATAATCATTTCTTTGAATGTGACTCTCTCTACTAAATAACATTTTATTCACACATTCCATTGGCTCTACATAGCATCAATGAAAGAAATGCTTTCTACCCACTACAGCGTGCCCGAGAGGAGCTCATCTCAGGGTCAGCAAGCCCACTGGGGGTCTTGTGCTCTGACGGGTACATACAGAACCAGAGGGCAGCCGAGTCACATAGTGAGGTCGGATAAAAGCATATCAGACGACAAAGATGATATCAGGGCTGGTTAGCACAGAAGGGGTACACCAATTGTGCGTGTGTGTATGTGTGTGTGTACGTTGACAGACTAGGTCAGTGAACATGTCAACATTAATAGTACGGGGGGTTGTACATAGCTCACTGGTTCGCCCCGAGGGGTGCGCGGGGGCTGGCTGAAGAGGGTCTGGTTTTTGACTTTTACAAACAAGTTTTTAATCACTGTGATCTACGAGACGTTTAGTTGAACAAAACTCTCCCTGTAGTTTGGTCAAAAACATACAAAATATATCTTGAAAGATCACATACTTTGACAAAGCGGAAGACAGGAGTCTGCACAGTGTCGAATCACATCTCATCTGTGACTACAGCCCTCTTTGTCTGCCGTTCGACCTGACTCGAGTTCCTGAAGGGGGCAGGAATGCCATCTCATTTCCAGATTTCCTGCTGATAAATCCAGGTGAGTGACAGGGATGACACAGCCTTATCCCACAATTACTGGGAAGCTCCTGGAATTCTGGCTCCATCAAAGCCCCGTGAACTTCCCAGGCTGTAGTTTCACTATTCGCTGATCCCTATGCACATGTAGCTCCCAACATATGAAATTCCCAATCTTCCCATCCACATCCATATGAGAGCACAGCACCACTTTGTAGCTACAGCCTCTTTCTGATCCAGCTTATGGACAAAAACCACTGGATTTGACTGAGTTTAGAGAGCAGATGACTGGAAAATTACCATTCAAAGCCTGATGCCCTGTATTACACTGGGCCTGCATTCCAAACATATGGTTAACAATAATAAAATGTTGATTAGGTTTTATTGTAACAATACTGGAACACGCTCCCTTATTCAGACCTGGTCGTTAAAATTGTTGAAATTGGTATGATGCACTGTAAAAATTCACACATATACGTATTATGCAAGAACAACACCACAGCAATAACAACAAATGTAAACTTGCATGCCATACATTTACAACAGCTCAGGGCATTTTGGGACATGGTCTTGAAACTTGACTCCAAAGAACATAATGTCCCAACACGTACAAGATCCATAGATAAGAGAGGACGTAGTGTTCTCTCAAACCCTTCAAGAGCTCTTTGTGTTTTCACTATAAATAAATGTTCCACAGTTACTCTGTCGAAACTGTGCTGATGCCTGCTGGCGTAATTATTAATAAGTGACTTGAGTGGGATTGATGAGTTGAAAAAAAAAGAGGAAAGCTTGTAAGTTATCAGTCTAAAGGACACGAGCGACATCTGTGTATCTCCAAAATCCATCTTCAGTCTCGTATTTTGAAAAGACCACACCACCGTCCTCGCTATTGATCTGAAGTTTTTTCCTTTTCAGCAGTTAAACTAAAATTGCATACATCTTGGAAATATGTTTTTTGTTTTTGCCCTGATCTGTGCTTTCCAGGCAGGGGAGGCAATTAAATCAACAGCAGAAGCTTCAGCTGGTGAAACAACGCGTCTTTTCTTCTGCCAGTGTGTTTTTGTAAGTAGCTGTGTTATTAGATGTTGGCAGAAATACACATCAGAATGTTTTGTTTGTTGCTGAATAACCCCATGAGGGGTGGGTTGTGGAAATGCGTAAAATAATTCATTCATTCATCCATCCATACCAAAGACGCTACTCTTCACGCAGCAGTGAACATGGCAGCTTTAGTAGTGGGGGTGGGTTTAGATTAAACTACCCTGCGTTAAAGCAACTCAGGGAGCTGTGTCAGTGGGACCGTGTCAGTTCAGGTACCCATGACACGTAGAAGTAGTTAAGTAATTATCGCATTTTATCTCTTACTGTGATGATGTAATCTTTTTTTTATGTCTAACAAAACAAGTCAAAAATACATTTTAAAGATCAAGCATAGTCTTTGAACAGCAGCGGTTTCCTGGAAATCTCCACATCATTTTAAATCTTGTATCTTCCCACTCTTTATTCGCCTGGAACAAAATGCCCCCAAGTGGATACCTTCAATTATAAATTCTAATCCGGCCTGCTTGTGCAGTCATTAGTAACCGTGGAAACAGATGTAATCTGGCGCTTATTATTGTGCCACAGTCCTGTGTGTCCGAGGCTTACACAACAGATGAATGTTGTGTGTGTGTGCACATGTCCACTTTGCATTTGTCCATACGTCCCAAGACCAGGGGTGGGGGGTTGAGTGGGTGGGACTCTAGCCACCACACACATTCACACGAGAGGAAGTGCTAAATGCTCCACTTCCTGTGTGTCTGGGTCCGTCTCCGCAGCTGTGGCCGGACACAGAGCAGGCCGGCAGACGTGGCTCTCCTGAAAGGCCACGAAATAAAGGTTTATTCTCTCCTGCGCTTAAACCCCCCCCCCCCATCTCACACACAAACACATTTCTCCCCTCCACTACCTCTCTATTAGTCTCTCCTCTTTAAGGCACTCCTCCCACCTATAGAAGAGGGTGCATACCGCTGCACACAGGTTGAGTGCCCCACTGACCTCCAGGACTAATGAAAAAAAAAAATGTAAAAACTCCCCCATCGTCACCCTCACTGCACCCCATTACTTATAGAAAAGGCTTCTACCTCACCCTCCTCCTGCCCCTCATCTTCCTCCTCCTCCTCCTCCTCTTCTTCGTCTTTACTACCCTTCCCCTCCTTCTTCAGTAGCCCTCCCGCTGCGATGCGGTTGGCTCCTTTGATCTGGCCCAGCGCTCTAATTAGAAGGAAGTGAAGTGTAGGCCAGTGAGGTCACCATTACCCACGACCCCTCTCATCGACCACTCCAAGTGTCGTTAGGGAGCGAGACGTTCTCACGGCGTTGACCCGCTGGCCCGCGGTGGCGGGGGGATCTGGATCGCGTTAGGGAACCCCGTAAAAATCAGGCACAATTTACATCTAATTTGAGCCGCTGCAGAGGTCAGTGTGCAGCGTCTCGTTAGTGTCCAACTGGGGAGGGTGGGGGAGTTGGGGGCTATATTACTGCTGGACCAAACTGGCATGGAAAGGTTAGGAGTTCATCATAAACAGAACTACCGGGCTTGAGGTAGAGTTAATAAACGTAAAAGCACTGGGAATGAAAGTGTCTGGTTTGTCGTGAAAGCCAGAATTTGGAACTTTGAAAATATGGGGGTTCAACTTAAATGAAACTTGGGTCTGACAGAGCTGAAGGATTCATCACAAAAGCAATAACTTGGATTTAAAGTTTGAGATTTGTCACAGAAGCAGTGATTGGGCTTAGTTAGTGGGTAAGAGTGATGAAACAACATGTATGACTACTGCTTTTGATCATGGCTGTAAAGTAGCTGGGGTTTACTGTGTGTGTTGAGGGATAATGTGTCATTACTTGAGGGATGTGAGTCACCCGAACAGGCCGGCGCACACATAAACTAACAGACTTGAGGAAAAAATGAATGCTAATCACACTTTGACTCTGCTTGTTAAGGGTATTTCCTCTTGCTCACTCAAACTCCCAGTGCGATTAAATCTCCCAAAAGCCCGTCCAATCCCCTGTTGTAACCGTGGCTTGAATAAAGGGATCCTGGCAAGCGGCGCAACCTACATGACTGCATGTACACACGCACAAAAAAAAACACACACACACACACACACATACACCATTAGCCTCATCCAGTGTATGTATATACCTAGTGTGTGCGTGTGCATGATCACTCTCAGTTTCCCGCAAGGGGAACCAAGAGTGGGAGGGGGAAGGGTTTTAAGGTAACACATCAAAGGTGGAGGGATATTTTACTTTGGATAGGGTAAGAACACATCAAACGACAGACTCCCCCCCAACCACCACCAACCCCCTCCCTGTCCCTCACTCTGCATTGTGTTGTACTAAAATTAAGGGGGTTGGGCGAAAAATCCATATATCTGGCAAGAAAACGTTTGCTCCCTGACAGTTCAAAGAGTGTCAGGGTGGGAGGGCAATGATTTAATATGCAATGAAAATATACACCAATGGGGACATCTTCCCATGCACTCATTATATACTAGATCCTCAATTGGGGCAGTATTACTCAATTGCTGGGTGTGTTTCTGCTACTGTGCTTGCCCAAGGTGGTGTGCGATGTTCAGATGTACGCAGGTGTGTCCGTCTGTTAAAAGAGCGACGAAGGTGATTTATGGCACGAGAAGGCACTTCATGTAATTATCATGTCAAAGATTTTCTTGTATGAGCTGAAAAGGAGAGTGGGGGTGGGGAAGAAAGTATGTATATGCGGGTGCACTGCACATGTGAGCATGATGATCAGTGTCTGGCTGTCATCCAGAGTTGATTTAGGTGGATTATGTTAATCCGTACCTGTGCTCCAAGTCTGTCTCTAGATGATCTTAGAGCCCAACTTAGGTCTGAATCAGGGGGGGGTGCTGAGAGCGGAAGTCCCCTGAAACCGAGGAACCACCAGAGACTAACAGATCCGTTACACCACCAGAGGAGAGGAGACTTCAACTTCCATGCTTTTTATTTGTAACCAGTAACGAGCCAAAAAGATTGAGCAACACTGGTTTAATCGTTCATGATAAATTGTATTTAAGCCTGTCGTTTCCTTTCAGATAAAAATAATACAAGGTAAAACTAGCGGTTCTCAAGCAAAGTGCGAGTTCCTCAAAACTGCGGACGCAGGCTTGAAAACTGAATGTTACTGTTCTGAATGCTGTGCGAGACAAACTGATGTGTCATGTTCCCCCTTCCTAAAATTTTCACCAAGATAGTAACTGCCCTTCCTTTGGGGACACGGACGCAGCCCAACATACACCCCAAAGGAAAGCCTCCTTTAAATGGACAACAAACATATTTATGAGGGATGATTTGTTGGCAGTCGTTTTGGAACAGCAGTACCTCCGTCTATTCATTACAATGGTGTACAATGGAAAATTACCAGATGTTTGGGAAGTGTTAGAGGCGGAGGTACCCTGATGAAGTGGGGGGGGGGGGGGGGGGGCAAGTTTTTGGGACTGGAAGGCGACCTCAACTCCCATATGGGAACAAGCTCAGGCAGACAGGTTCTCTCTTCTTCCAGCCGAATTTCTCTCGAGCAAACAAAGACGAACGGCTGCTTAAAGTGTTGTGGATGTGTTGCGTGAGACCTCGGTGGGTGAATCCCCTTCACTGATCCCCCCCCCATCTTAACGTTTTTTTCCTTGAAAGCAGGCTACCCCTGTTGCTCCTGATTTCTGCGTGAACAGAATTATTATCCCTCCGCCAGTGCAGATAAAAGAGCAGAGTCCTCTGTAGCTAATGCCTGAGCCTCTGTTTGATCCTGATAAAACACCCGGGCCAGATAACAAACACACTTATACACAGCCACTCTCTCTACCAGCAGCAGGAAGTTGTTCGTTCAATCTCATAATCAGAGCAATACCACCGCTCCCTGCTTCTCCCTGTCTGTGGTATGTGAAGGAACTGTTGCGGACAAGGGAAACAGGAGTCTAATTTTTATACAGTATATGACTGTCAGCTGACTGATGCTGTATGGCACATTCTTGCCCTTTATTAGCCTTTATAATGTTAGTTTTTATTAGCATCTTATTTATTAATTCATGTTCTTTATTGCGTTTTTATTTTCAATCCTGAAAAGAAGTCTAATTTATAAGCTATGGCCTGCTGACTGCTCCTGTCACAGCTGTTTAACATCTGTTTTCTGTCAAATCATATAATAGAAAAGTAGACTTGACTTTTTTTTGCTATTCTGTAGGTTCAGTCATTGTTGTTTTGTAGGTCCTTGGGAAGATGTGACTGTTTGAAAACAGAGCAGCAGATCATCAGTTGTTGTTGAACACTTCTCTCTGCCCCACACAAGACCCCCCCCCCCCCAGGCTCTGAACTTCGACCCTCACCTGTCGCCTCAGGGCCCGAGCAGCCTATCAGATCCCTCCCACCCCCCGACCCCTGAGTTGGGTTATTGCTAAGGACACCAGTCACCTGACAGAGGTGAAGCCGGTGACTTCTGCAACGACGCGAGATACCCTTTAGTGCTCACTCCCACACACAAACACACACCACACACACACACACACACACACACACACACGTCCTCTCACCTCTGATCCCTGTGTATACACACCTGAACACCCGATACTGTTGAGTCACTTTTCATCTCTTCACCTGCTCCTCTCTTTCTTTCTTTCACTCATTCTCTTTTTTTTTTAGAAAAAAAAACAGCCTTAAGGGGCCGGGGAGAAAAATCACAGTGAGACTTCTGAGGGCTCCTTTTGTGTTCATATACTTTTATGAGTTATAAACACATGGAGAGGGAGCTGGGTTTGAGCAATTTCTTGGAGGCCAAAAAACTCGAACAACCACACACACACACACACACACACACACCGCACAGATCAAACACCTCTTGCTGCATCATAAAAATTACAGCACCTTTACAGATGAGAACTGGTTTCTTTTTTAACATATAAACACACCCATTCAAACATCCGTTCCGAAGTACACAAATACATACCGTACACACACACACACACACAGCATCGAGAGAGAGACTGGGAGAGGTAAAGCCTCTGAGCATGGCTACAAGTATCTCGTGCTGCTAAATTTAAACCTGAGCTCTAAGTGGGTCTCTGGCTTTTTATGTCTATCACAGCTTTGTGTCAAGCGTAAAGTACGCAACAAACTCACACATCAAAACACACACGCATACACTCTCTTGCATGCACAAGCACACAAGAGCACGGTCCATTTGTGTGTTAATGATTAGGAGAAAGAGCCATTTGCCGGCGATGGGAATGTGGGCAGTGGTTGCCTAAGTGGTGCTATCTGGGTTACAGGGCCAAGGCTGTGGCAGCCTGACACTCTGCTCTGCTTCACGTGGAAAAGATGCTAACATGGTCTTTTTTGCTGTTGTTGTTTGAGATTGACTCACTTTGGTCTTTAAATGTTGGTTGTTCTGATATTAACCTTTATGTCTTTATGTCTCCAAGAGAAAATTAGTGGGGTGGGCAGAAAGCTGAACTTTGTATTTAATTTTATATGAAAACAAATGCAAGGCTCCAGTCTTCAGTCTTATTGAAACTGTTTTAGAAAGGTGTCAATTCAACTGCTGTTTAACTTTACTACCTTGTACTGAGAGGTAACATAAACGAAATCCTCCAAAATGACCATAAAGTTGAACTAATACCTCTCTAAAAGTCTAATGCCACATTACACTTAAATTGGCACCTGAGTGTAAAATACAAGTCCAGAATGAGAAAAGCTTGAAGGATGTCACACTACTCTCCCTTCAGTAAGAAGGAAACCATCTACATATGGCATCTATGATACTGTTGAGGTTTAGGAAAAGTGAGTGACTGTTTTGGTGACAGGACAATCTCTGGATGTATTGACCATCCTTCCATCATCCTGAACTCCACACCCTTCACATTTTCCTACATGAAGGGTACACTACTTCCAGTATTGACACCAAGGTTTGCACTGGATGTAAATTGTGTCCTGAAGTATGAATGTCAGTCAAACAAATACTGGAGTGAATATATAAGTACAGACAAGAAATAACATTTTCAACAACTATCATGCTGCACTAGGCAAATATTCAAGTGGACTGATTTCACCTGTGTGTATACAGCTTGTAAAATTTAGTTTTAGGCTTGTAATTTAATGAAGTGTTTACTGTTTGTTGTGGTGCTGGCCTTATCCAAATCTACTTCATCTATCAAAAGCACAATAAGATCATCTGGATAATTATATCAAGGCTAAGTAAAATGAAAAAGCAGGAAGCAATTAAATAAATATTTCCCTTATCTTTAGGTAACCCTGAAGATTGTCAAATAAACAGCCGCCTCTCATAAATCACTGCTGTCGGTTATGGTCATGTGTCTGGCAGACCCTGTCGACCAATGGACCTAAATGCTGAACTTGAGGACTGATGAGTAGGAACACCTTTCAAGTGTTTACTGTAGGGAAAATTGTCAAAAGTCAACTAAAATCACATCCAATAAATACTGGGTCATTGTACTTGTTAAAGAAAAGCCTCAGATACTGTTGGAGGTTTTTGTGTATCATCTCAAATGCTGTGATTTCTAAATAGACGAGGGCCTGCGAGGAGCTGCCAGTGATAAAAGTATACGTCTGCCCGCGAGCGCAGTTCTGCGTTTTCACATGCGTGAGTGACGGCTGTGTCGGGCCCGAGTGACAGGGACCCGTGTGAGTGGTGAATCACAGTGACAGTGCTTTGGGGACTAGGAGCGGGATGGCTCCTGTGGACGAGTGACCTCTGACCCTCGGTGTCAGAACTGAGGCATCCCCAAACAATAGCATGAAGAGGCCGAGAAGCCGGGAAGAAGATAAAAAAAAAAAAAAAGAAAAGAAAAAACGGCTTGGGGTCTTCTCTGCCTTCCCTGATCCAGCTGTGGAGCCATATCAGTGTGTCCATCTCTGACACTAATGCTATCCTAATGAGCCCGCTGATAATGTCGGCTTAACTACGGGGGTATGCAGGAAGGGGCAAGGTGTCAGGGGTTAATGGGGAGGAGGAAAGAAGGATTTGGGGAACATCAGAATGACAGAGCGCACGACGAATCAGGGAGGATGGGTGGTAGGAGGCGAGCATCCACAAAACCAGAAGAATCTACTAATCAGTCAATTTTACTTCACATCTGCAGTAACTGAATCCATACATAACTACCTAGACACAATATTCATTTGAGATAACGTAATCCTGTTGTTGGATTAGGATTTTATTCACTGACACCACCACTACAGTATGCACAGTTTACTTTACATCTGTGATAGAGAGGACGTATTGTGCTTCTTTGCCATACCCACCAATAACAGTGTTTACTTTGTGATATGGAGCGACAACCAGAAAGGAACAGGAAAGCATATTAGCAAACACATAATCTTTTACACATCCAGCAGACATGGAGAAATATTATCTTTCATTTCAGACTCATGTTGGTCCAATATTCACTCTCCTTTTAGCTCTGTTTTTGTTCTCACAACCTGAGGGAAATATCTTGCTCTTTGCTGCCAATGGCTATTAGCTAATTGCTAACTGTTCACCAGCTCTTCACTGACTTTGTCTATTTGCCGTTCTGGTGCTGAGCAGGTAGTCACGTCACCAGTGGGTTATTGTGGCGTCTTCCCTGAAAACAGCTGCCTGCTGCTGCTGGAAACGGGGTTGATGAAAGTGATGAGGGTGAATTAAAAAGTGAAGTTGGAAGCTGGAAAACTAAAACAATGAGCTGAAAAACACTGTAGAGCTGAGGGGAACTGCAGAGTTGATGATAATTATCACTATGAGCAACTTCTTTCACTATTATTATTCTATAATGGTCAATAAGAGATTAGTTAGCTTTCAACCAATCTGAAACTCTATACAGTGATTGGAAACCAAGTAACAAAATGTGTTAATAGCATGCTTATATAGTACATGTCCTCGTCTACATTAAACATATGAATGTCTATAAACACAACTTGACAAACCAAGGTTGAACAAGGCTGAAGACAACCCGCCCAGTGACACTGTGTAAAGGGCTTTTTTCACCTGTCTATCTTGGCCTTTGTGTGCCCAAAGCAAACTCATTGCTCAGGCTGGAATCTGCTCTGTCCACACAGTGCCTCTTTAAGCAGGGAGAGGCTCGCGAAGACAGACCCAAGGCTGGAGTATTGACTCACCGGCCAGCACCTTATCACGGTGAGAACCTACACACATGACGAATGAGTCTATGGCGCGGCAGATAAGACGACAGGTAAAGCGGACAGGGTCACGGGTACAGAGGGTAGACTGCCTCAGTATTACGGCAATATATAACCTGAGCATACATATCTGCTTTGTCTCACTTTGGTTTAGACAGAGGTCAGATACGAGAGACTGACAGAGAAGGACACGGAGAGGAAGCTTAAACGGGTTAATCTGCCTTTTAAGAGTCTGTTAACCACATACAAGCTGTCAGAAACACGTCCGGGCACTCTGTACACCAACATGTGTGTGAGTGGAGAAAAGACACATAAACACACAAGTATGTATATGCACAGACACATACACACTGAGTTCAAGGGGCCACTGAGTGCAGGGCAGTAGGTGTTAGATTACAGGAGCGGGGCCATCCAAAGCGCCGCCTGCTCCTATCTTTATTTAACCGCTGATTAGGCCGACTCTTTGAAGGCCCCTTTAATTGCCGCGGTGATGGGGCTCTTAAAACCCGGAGGCTTTTTTCACCTCTTTTATTGATTTCTCCTCTCATGACACCAATAAAAAACACCCACACTCCCATCTACACAGTCTTCTGTTTCTCCCTCATTCACCCCTTTTTCCCCCCTTCCTGTCGCTCCCTCTGCTGCTTGTTTTTGTGTTCACCCACTTGTGGACTTACTCTTGTCTCCCTTCCTCCCCACGTCAATGTGTTGCTCATTCAGGTTTGACTGCCAATTGCTAAATTTGTGCCTAAAGCTAAAAAAAGAAAAAGCAATGCACTGAAAGCTCAAGGCAAAAACTAATTTAGTTTTTGAGCCATTCTTTTGATTTTTTTGTCATATTTCATTAACTGTTTTAGATGAGACATGTTCAAACAGGACTGAAAAGAAAGGGAGCTCAAGGAAAGTAATGATGGACTGAGAGAGCTCTGTATTGACAGTGTAGAGTCTCAGTGCCGAGCAGGTATTCAGGTATTTGATTTACTTAGTGTCATCAGTGAAGATGTCAGCGTTCACTGCGAGCAGCTTAGGAAGAAAATCCTCTGATTATTTGCTGCTGAACAGGATTGCTATGTGAACATCGCCTGCACTCTGTTTCAGTGTTCACAGATTTTTATCAGATGAAGTCAAGTCATTAATTTTTAAAGCTGTTTTAACAACACTTGGTCCATTACACTTTTTTTTGTTTTTTTACAGAGCAACAAATACTAATAAAAAGAGAACAAACACATCAAGTTGTTGCTGACAAGAGAACAACCACATCAAAGTGTGGCTGGTTCACATAGCTGTTTCATAACTAATAAAAAAAATCAGAACACAATCTACTGATTCATCTCGATCAATCAAATAATCATTTGGACTTAAAAAAGAATAGTGAAAAACCTTTGCCCAGTCAACAATCCATAACCCTAATTCATTGTTAAATAAGATATACACAGCTCTTTTTCACACTCGAGAGGCTGAAACCTCCAATTTTTTTTTTTGCTTTTTTGCTTGTGATTGTTTAAAATGTTGCTCTGAAAAATCAACTGATTAACAACCAGTTGCTTCACCTGAAAAGCCACTCTCTATAGTGAAAGCATAATACTCAGAGACATTCTGCTCCACACTATCTTAGCAAACATGCTGCAAGATTCCTAAAAATACAATATAACATATATACTTTGAAGGCAGATAAGATAATCCTTTATTAGATGTCCAATTTTGCATGTTCAATCAGCACTAAAATCCCAGTCTGTAGTGTTAGTCTGTGGTAGAATAACCTCCAACACTGATTTTTTTTTTTTTTTTTTTTTTATAAATGAAGGCATGCTAAGGTTCACTATCAGCTAATCTTTCCAATATTTTTCATTTTAATCACTCAAATATTTAGCCTTTAAAATGTCAGAAAAAGAATGAAAATGCCATCCAACAGCCCGACATGAGATCATCGTTATCTTAAACTGTGAAACCAACAGTCCAACACCCATACACATTTAATTCCTTATATTTAAGAAGCTGGAACCAGAGAACATTTGGCATTTTGATTAATAAATAACTTCACTCAACTAATTGATTAATCATTCCACCACTAATAAATTTCTTTTAAACCTGAGAATCCCGAAAGACTACAGACATGGACTGGCACTCCATTCCTGTCACGTCCGATTGTTGACGGTCATTGGCATAATGGTTACTACTGTGATTCTGATAATGAAGGACACAGTTTACGGCCGTCTGGAGAGCAGAGGTCCACTGGACGAGGCCTTGACCCATGACCCTCACATCCTACCCGTCGTAACCCCTGCTGATTCAGCTGGCCTCTACTGCCTGGCCGCTAGACCATTTGCCCATGACCTCTGTCACGGCTCAGTTCCATGACCACAGACCACCCCTCCTCTCATCCAAGAGGGTAACACTGGGCCACTTTTTTCCTCTCTCACTGATTACCCAATCTGGCATTAACACCTTTCCCAGCAAAGCTTTGTGTTTAATGCATCATTAACTGACTGGGGGAATTACAGTTAAGATGCATCAAGTGGTCTCTGTTGAGCTACACTCTCCTCTACTGTCTTTTCTTACTTGCGTAGTCCTCTGAGTTGGTTTCAACCTTTATACTCCAAAAATCTAACCTACTAAAATCAAACACATATATTATGTCTTTTACTGTCTTTGAATCCTATAACCCACGAAAAACTCACTTTGAATTGACTTTGAATATCGCTAATACGAGCAAATTCGGTCAGATCACACCCCTAGCTTGAGAGCCGCAACCTTGGAGGCTCTGTAGCAACGGCTGGTTCTGATCCCATTACGGACTCATTGATCCTTATCTGGCTCCTGTTCTGCGACGTCAGCCCTGGGATTGTATTGATTTCAGGTAGAATCAACAGAAGCGCTGACCAGCCATCATCGACTGTCTAGGAGGATAAATACTGGGCTGCTGTGATTGTGTCAGGCAGAGAAAAACTCGATACTGAGGGCAATTTCACACTGCTAATTGTAAGCTAACACTAATAATATCATTAAGCCATCGCAGAAGAGTCAGCAGTGTCACAGCAGTAACTCAGCAGCACATGCTTGGACTAGACAGCTGTGTCTGGCAAGTGTTCAAAGCTGCAAAACACAATTGAGAACAAACAGGATCAACTTAGGTGTTACAGGATTGCACAAAAACACCATAATCATTTATGCAAAGGTTACGTATATTTAACCCAGATTCAACCCAGACTCACAACTGTTTTATTCATGGCCAGTGTTTTTAATACGTCAACCCTTCCTCTTAAAACTCCTAAAACCCTCGCACTTCTTCTCTCGCTCATTCTCTCCCATGCTCAAGGCAGCTGGCGCGACAACTAAGCTGGAGACTGGCACCCTGAGACAGATTAGAGGCGCGTAATTAGGGATTTCTAATCAACTAATTTACAGCGCAATCCCTTGCACCATGCAAGACCTCTGACCTGACCTAGAAAGCCACGACATATTCTCTCTGACCTTGGACAGGCCAGGGGCGCCGAATGGCGGCTGCACCAAGAAGAATTAAAGGGTAAAGAATGAAATCAAGCATACTGGGGAGCAGGATGTAAGAGCGAACGGTTGAGGGTTGGGGTTTGAGGACATAAGGAAGTGCAGCTCAAGATGTCAGCAACCATTGAGAATGGACTGATCGTTGAGCAGTAAGGCAGGAAAGGCATGAGAAGTCAACGAATTAAGAAAAAGGAGTGGTAATTATGTAAAGGTATAGGGAGTCTACAAGGGGAGGTGGGGAGTCAGCCATGAGGCTTGGTTTAGTAATCCTACAACTGACCTGGTTTTAGGAGGTTGACTAATGATGTTACGCCAGCTGACTGATTCAACCAACACACCAACAACCCCCCCGCCCATTCCTAACCCCATCAGCTGACGCAACCCCCAACCCTCCTCCAGTAAATCAGCTGACGGACACTGCCCCATAACCAACGCTCCCTCCAAAGCCCCTGACAGCTGACTGTCTAGCTCCCCTCAACCTTCACCTCGACCGCTCACCTCAAATGAGTCATGCAATTTGAGGCCACTGGCACTGAGCAAGGTTTGTCGCCCATTCATGACGACATGCCACCCAATTACATGCCTTTTAATCACAGCGAGGTTTTTAACGGCAGCTAGGTTGTTCACGTCAAGAATAACACCACCGCCAGTGATCGCAGAGTAAGCTGCGACTCGACCTTGACTGCTTTACCGTCCAACACGTGACCCTGATGTGCTCCAGGGCGAGACACAACACTCATTTGGCCACCTTTTTATCCCCAGCTCAGCCAGGTTCAAATCCGAATGGTCATTTGGCGTGTCAGGTTCAGCATGTAATGTGGACATTCTTGCAGTGAAGACAGGATTAGAGAGGTAGAATCTGGGTTAAAGACACTACACAGTCCATCTGTTGTTTTCGTTTTTCCCCCCCAATGACCACAAGCTAGGTTACCATCCCCCCTCTTCCTCCTGCCTTAAATCATTCTTCATTTCACCAGAATAAACAGGCAGTGTAAATACTGAGGCAGAGATGAAGAAAGAGGCATGTGAGCTGATTATGGCAGCGAGACAGCAAAACACACAGGGTTCATAGCGATGAAAGGGAAAAAAAGGTGACGTAGTGATAAACTGGCAAATGCTTTTGATCCAAAAGGATCGCCAAAATATAAAAGCTGTGAGATTCATCATTTTTTTTTCTTTTATCCCTCCAACCCCTGACAGAAAAATAATGTTCATGGTAATGTTCATATTTTTCTTTTTTCCCCCCTCCTCTATCTCTTTTTCCTATTTGCTCCATGGTTCTCTCCCTTTCTGTACCCCATTGTCTTTATCTGTCCTCTGTGTATCTCAGTCTGTTGCAGTTTCCCAGGCTCCTAAAGCTGATAACCCAGCTTAGTGATTTCCACACGGACACACTTGGCCCTGGACACACACTTCTTGCCTAGCTACATGCATGCAAACACACATGCACATGCACACTTCAGCCCCGACTCTGTCGCTCTTCACACACTGACCTAATAGCTACAAACACAGGGACACCTCTGCTGACAAGAAAGCCATGTTTTATACAGGGCTGGAGCCATTTAACTGTTCAGTGAGCACTGGACACTCTGACTGTCTTCCCCACCTCACATTTAAACATTTAAATTCACAATTATTTAATTACAATCAGATTAAGATAATACTCTCACTACACAATTTTACCCTAGTCCAATCTTTTTAATCACATTAACTAATTATCAATGTAAGCGTAACCTCATTAAAACATTCAGATGTTTGTCTAATCACTGGATTTATCCAGGCATGTAAACACATCACCTCACTTCATCCCGTGTTTTAAATTATGCAGAGAGGTCACAGAGTACACCAGATGCAAAGCGCTGTTACTATACATGTAACAACAGCTTTGCAAATGGCAATGTAAAATTTGATCAAATAAAAAATGAGAAAATAATTTTTTGGTGATAATTTCACTGATTACAATAATATGTTTTTTCTATAAAGCTTTTTATTCATTTTGAGAAGAAGACAAATTGTGTGGTTATTGAGGAAGTTCTGTACATATAAACACTTACTTTTCACTATCTATTACCTTAACGCGATTAATTGTAGATTAATTATAGTAGCCAGGAAATCAACATAAACAGTCCATAATGCAGGTCTGTCCCTTCAGCTGCAGTGGAAGGGCCTTCCTGTCCTTGGGCTTTGTCAATTCACCATTGATTAGCTAATTGTGATACTGCCACAGTCACACACGCTGTACACAAATTAATGAATTTTAAAAAGTATAAACGCTGCATTTTTTTTCTAAGCAATTACCTCACTTTGAAACATAAATCTGCTTTGGCTGTAGGGATTAGAGTCTAATATACAGTGAAGAAACACCACTTTCCCAATATTTATTTTTTTGCCTAATGTAGACAGACTATTTCAATTTAGGTGAAAGGTACAAATTCCTGTGAAATCTATGTTTCACCTTTTAACTTAAGATAATGATGTCCAAACTATGTCATTTGCCAAGTGAATTGCAGGCAGGACGCAAGAATGTTAAAAGACTTGGCTATGTAATGTATAAATTGCTTGCATCTGTGTGTCGGGAGCATAAAAATGAATATGTGTGTGTGTATGGTTTTACAACAGTGCCATGTGGCCCCTCAGTAATGTGGCCCTCCCATGTGTCTGTTCAGGGGCCATGGACCCAACACAGAGGCAATCTTATACCACAGACAAAAAAAAGAAACAGAAGGAAAGAGGGAGTGAGAGAGAAGAAGAAAGGATAAATCAAACCCGAAGAAAGACAAAGGCAACTGGCCAAGGGGGCCCAAAGTGTCATCTTGCCTCCACTTGGGGGTGAAAAGGAGGGAGGAGTGAGGAGTTAGAAAAAAGGAAGTCTAGAATTTACCAGAGGAAAGTTCTCTTTCTTTTCCTGGACAGCTGAGTGTCTTATTATGGGATTAGATTTAACCAGTGCCCCCCCTAGGAATGTGGAACAGAGGGGCTGGTGGTAATGGCTGGAAGAGTTTTTGGGGGATGATGTGGGTCAGGCACAGAGGCGTAGGGGTGGGGTGCCGTTTGGTGGTGATGGTGGTAGGATGGGTCAGGGAGGCAGCGTGCGGGAGGGCTTGGCAGTGTGCCCAGGGTTGGGGGTTGGGGTTGGTTGGGTGGGGTGGGGGGGCTGCAGCGCAGGGGCCCTCGTGGACTCTTGCCAACAGTGCAATTACTCCTCATTCTGAACAGCTGGCACATAATGGGTATCCAGGCACTTGTAGTCCTTCGACAGGACATGGAGATCCCTGGTCGTCGTCCCCCTCGCGTGCCTCAGTACAACATGGCAACCAGAGATCATCCCACCGAGGTGCTGCTGAGGATGCCATCATGCCAACAATGCCAATACATGAAATAATAATGACATTAAAAATGACCTGTAAGTGGAAGACACAAGTAGGTGCAAACATAATGCAACCGCAGACACGCACACACACACACAAGTGCATCAAAGTGATAGGATAGGCCTTGTCTGTGTTTGATCCACAGTAATATGCTAGCAGGCTGAGACCCGCGAGTCGAGTGTGGGGGAATTCTGTGTTTATAAATTCAGTCTGTTTGAAACTCAGTCCAAGTTTATAATCCACCCACTGTGTGGCGGCTTTGTGCTTTCCCTCAAAGCGCTCACACAATGTAAACACAGCGTTTAAAAGGGAGATTTTTTTTTTAATCTACAGTCTAAAACAAAGGAAGCACAGGAAATGGACTCCATCTTCAAGAGGAAAACAAACAGGCCGCCTGTCAGTCAAGCTCATATGGCGCTGTGATGTCATGGGGGACGAGACCGAGAAGTTTGCCCTTGAGAGTGTGTGTGCGTGTGTGTGGCTACCAGCACCGGTAGCCGGGGGAACACATGGCGAGTGCATGTGCGGTCGTAATGTACGCTACATCCGTTAGCAATACAGCTGACTTCCTGCATGTGAATTCCTCTCTTTGTCAGGTGGTGGCAGTGATGATGATTGATGCCTTGTGTACGGCAATGGGGCGGTGAATCAGCCTGGCTCCTGGGCAGCCTCGCCGCAACGACCCCCGAGAGTCTTTGTGACTCGCCAAAAGCCTCATCCCCGGTTCCTCCCTCAGAGGATCACGCACAGGACGTGTGTTAGACCATCAAAGAAGATGTGTAGGTTTGAGGAGATACTATCGATACTATTGTGTGTGTGTGGTGTGTGTGTGTGTGTGTGTGTGTGTATGTGTATGCACACATTACGCCTATGCAACTGTGTGGGGTACAGAACAGATGAGAGCCTTCTGCTGAACATTATAAAACACTCTGGCCATCTGATAGAGTTTAACTGGCGTGTTCCACTTCACTTGAGGAGCAGCAAACAAGAGGATCTCTATGTGCTGCTAAGTCAACACAGACCTTCCTCCACAGCTCTTTAAATGTGATTAAAGATTTGTTAGTGCTTTATCTATCTGCTCTTAATTTCAGCCCCTCTATAATCCCTCTATCACTGCTCTTTCATATAGGATGAACACATGTTAATCATTTTTTCTTTCACAAACATTTATCCAGGGAACAGTTTATTTGGCAAACAGACTGGTCAACCGTTGAGGAGCACTACTGCAGCACCTGCCTTGCTAAAAAGCCACTCAAAGCCACTGACAGGTACAGTAGGTGAGAACTTAATTACACTTTCCCAAGTTTTCAATGTTGGGTTTCCAAGCTGGCCACCTCCTGGTGCCAAGTACACCACCTATATTGTATAACTTTTTCCATGGACTTGGGACTAAGGGCCATAAAAAAAACCAAACAGTCCCAGGAACTAAACTCAGGAACTCAATAGGGAAGTTAAAGGTCCTTTTGAGCTTTTGTTTCGACCGCTTCTAAAGAACCACAAAGATTAGACAAATTGGACCAATAACAGATTGTTTGGGGTGTAATTTTGAGTTGTTGTGTTTTTATTGGGAGTTAACTGTTGTGCCACTTTGGTGTTTCCATCAGTGTTTGAAAAGAGATGTGCTGATCGCAATGCAGTCTGAAAATGGCATGATGCCTCTCAAGAAAATATGGATGGTCTCAGTGTATTTAGTGCTTTACTACATAACTGCATTGTAACCAATAGCAATTAAAACTTCTATTTTGTGTCTCTTGCTCACCAGCTTCCTCCTGCTCAAGTCTGTACCTTGTTCACATCTGTGTTATCTTGGGCATCACTGATAACCATTGTTTAAATATCAAGAACATTAAAAGGAAATTTGTATTTCAAATGAATTTATGGTGCAGCAGCAGCGAGGTGTGTGTTTGACCAGTCAGTAACATTAAGTACATCGGAAAGTCCTGATTGGGTGGCTGCGGAAAGCATTGCACAGGAAATATTACTATTATTATTATCATTATTATTATTATAAGATAGTTACAGATAAATCTGTGTCAGAGTTTATGACTGCAGATAAGTAACAAGAAATTAAAGTAATGGAAAGCCAAAGATAAGCGCTCAAGCTAATTTATTGCTAGTGTCACTACTGCATAGACTGACCACCAGCATATAGCAAAAGCTTACACATAGCACCTTTAATGCTAACACCCTTAGCTAATGTCAGAGCATTCAAATTTCAAAGCAGCTGCCTATAACTGGTAATATTGGCAGAGTTATTTAACCAGCTCAAAAAGACAAGTAAACGCTCGCCATGCCCACTTCAGTAACTGAATGTAAGAGATCCTTTTTTGTTTTGTTTTTTTTTTTTTCTCCTTTGTTTTTGGCTATAACTCAGTCAGTACTGTTACAGAGGAAGTATTTCCCATCATCTATAAAAGATGACATACCTGCTTTAATATCACTGACTGGACTGTAAGGAGAAGAATAACATATTTAACAATGTCAGTCCATAGAGTGCAGCTTATTCATGTCAGTCGATGAGTTATTGTTTAAACACCTACAATCTGAAATTAGAACAGATGAATAAAATATCATGAATTCACAGTTCTTGGAGTATAATAATTAAAAAGAAAATAGCACTATCACAACAGCTGTTCAAAAAAAAAAAAAATCTTCTGCATTCCTCCTGGTATCATTCCAGTGCAGAGTGCTGGCAGTGCAGTGCTGAGGGTTGAGTCTAACATGCGTATCAGCAGGGACCATGCCAGGAACATCAGCTTACAGCTGACTGTAATATGATTAGAAGCACACAACATAAGTCACCGTCTGCCTGGGAGCATAACCATGACTCCCATGCTCTTGGGTAGGATTATGCTAATGTGAGGCAGTTTGTGTGTGTGTGTGTGTGTGTGTGTGTGTGTGTGTGTGGTGGGTAGGTTTAGGTAGGTGGGGGTATGATAGAGAGGAAGAGCGCAGGAGAGAAAAGAAAACACCAGGACCAGTGTAAAAAAAGACACCCAACACTTCTATGTCTGAGCACTGTTGGTTTCTGTCGCTCTCATCTTCTATTGTTTCCTCACCTCTCTTTCCCTTTCTCCTGCTTTTCAGACTTTTCCTTCCATATCAGGTGGCCGGGCCTCAGCATCTGCCCTGTTGGCACAAACCCTGTCTGTAGCTGCCAGCAGAGGCTCAGCAGCCTGCTGATGTCAGAATGGACCTCTTTCATCTAAACCTGCTTCATTCAGCAACTCCACTCTTTGGCCTGCACTTTGTTCTGAGCCCTCTTTTGTGTGTGTGTGTGTGTGTGGTGTGTGTGTGTGTGTGTGTGCCTTGTGTATGTAGTTTTCTATGAGTGCATTTTTCCCCCCCTGTGGGGTGGTCCCCCTGTCAAGACATACACCTGTTGTTAGCAGCAGAGGACGTCTTGTCTGGGTCGGACAAGACGGGTTCAGAGAGATCAGCTGCCAGGGATAAAATAAACCAGCCTTTATAGTAGCAGCACAGGCTGGAGCAATCACTGTAAACATTGGAGAAATACATAGAAATGTAGCTCAGCTCTCTGCCAAAAAGGTTTTTTTTGTTTGTCTGTCTGCCCTTAAGCCACTATCTCAAAAAACTAAGAAAAGCCTTTCATGAAATAGGCCTTGCGCCAAACAAGGCGTGTTGAAATGCTTAGAATTTGATGGTGATCCAGATGTGGGATTACTGCCACTACACGAGCGGTGACGTTTAGCCGTAATTACAAAAATACCAAATAAATAAAAAAAGGAAGGACATAAATATCATCAGAGAGATGATGATTTGATTCCAGATCCAAGGGTATTTTCTGGCAAGGTCAAGAAAGGAAGTCAAACTTGAACATCAGGATGATTTCTCTATTCAGTGTTGGCAGAGGTTTGCGCTGTTCAAGTGCCTTTTGAGTGCCTTTTAACTTTATGATTTATGAAACAATTCACAGTGGAGAGCCCAGAACAACACAAAGATAGAACCCAAGAGCCCAGTAATTACATAGGATTAGTTTTAGCTCTGTCTGAGGCATCAGGACGCCTCAATTGGGACGACATTTACATAAATCAATAATCATGTAGGGTGAAAATGCTGAACACTAACAATTACTTATTCCCATTGTCACAGATTAGTGGTACTCAAGGACATATCCTCTTTAAGGTCACTGGGACTGGTGGATAGGGTTGACCCATGGGTGCCCCTCCCACCCCACCACCTCACCCAACTCCACCATGCACCTAACAGCTGCTCCTATTCACACAGCTTTAGGAGTCAGGAAAAGACATCAGCATCTAAAACAAAAGCCCCCAGTGATCTTTAAAACACTCAACGTGACACAAACAAAGACTAACGTCAGGAGCTGGATAACGTTAGAGGAAAAAAAAGAAAAATCTAACCACCCAGAGACGTCCACTTCGGGGTCAGCGAGGCCAAACGCAACACTGGCTCTGTGTCTGGGGACATTTATGACGTCTGGGTCCCTGAGCAGGGGTGGCTGCCATGACTTACAGCACTAATCTGAGGGGGTTATTCAACCCCTTGGAGCTTACAACCGTACAGGCTTTGATGTCATATATTGTTATGGCATCTGACCGCATTCCATGGCTCAGAGACGTGATTGGATTGTGTTGTCCGCTGCACATCTGTGTGTTTTTGCCAGGCAGGATTAATGACTTGTTGACCACAGTTCAGTCTGGGTGTTTTCTATTTCCGACCCTGGTGGATTTCACATCATAAGGATCCCTGTCAGTCAGAAGGGCTGTAATCTATACTGTGTTGGACTCCACTGAGTATTCAGCAGAGCTCCTGTTTTATTCTTCATTCACAGACCTGCAGGTTTGTGTTTGAAGAAAAAAAAAAACTTCATACCGTGACTATTTCAGTGCAGACAAACTGGGATGTGTGAGAGGCACCCTGTCACCGCTGTCACAGGTGACAGGGTGCTTTCATCTCACGTTCAATGTCAACTCCGTCGTGTAATGCCTCAGCTGTCGTGACAACGCTGGGTTGTCTCCGGCAGTGTCTCGGCCTGAGATTTTTCACATCGCCGCTGTGCTGCTGTGCCTCTCTCTGCTCAGTGGTACAGAAACACAGGAACTCATTTCCATACCGCTCCCCAAGGAATTGTAATTAAATTTCATAATTACTTTGGGGATCTCAACTCTGCCGCCACGGCCAAAACAATGGGAAAGTAGGCTACTGTGTGTGAATGTGTGTGTGTGTGTGTGTGTATGAGAGCGTGGGGGTGTGCGTTCATGTGCCAGCCTGTTTTATCTATTTATTTTTTTTTAACTATTGCCACCACTGTTCCCACTTCCTTTTCCTCTCATCGTTTTGACTTTCCTCTTTTTATCACGCCCCCCCCCCTTTCTCTCTTCGCCCCATAAAGCCATCGACCTCAGGGGAGTTCCACTACTTTACCGTATCCCTGGTGTTTCGTTGCTCCCCATTGTGCATACATTCTGCAGGTCAAAGGTCACAGCGGGAGGTCACGGCGCAGTGAAAGTGTCCAGACAGCTCACTTTAACGCTTTTTATTGGGGATCCTTGAGTTTTTTACGGGGTTGACGTCTGAAAATGATACGTATCATTTTGGCATCAAATGGTTTAATTGCCATTACAGCTCCAGGAAATTACCCAGCACTTCCAGGACATAAAAATGATATATGAACGCAAACATTCAATAAGAGTTTAACAGCAGCAAGTTAAAACTAGAAACAAAGAAGTTTAGATGAATGAAAACATTCTCTCTTCATTACCACCCCTGGACGTGTACTTGAACAAGGCCCAGCGATGCTGCTCAGTGATATACAAACGAAGCTCACTGTGTGGACGCGAGACATGACGGCGATGAAAACAAGCATGTGTGCTCAGCAAAAACACTCTCCGGGACATACGGATGTTCTATTATTACAGATGGGATTTGCCGTTGGATTAAGGTTGTGTAAATTACTAAACAGCCTGAATCCCCAGTTGATGTGCAGCTGGCGGTGCAGAGGTGCCAAGCGAGAGGAAGGAAGGAGGAAGCACTGGCACGGTTGGGGCTCCGCTAGATGAAGTAGAAGGCAACGGGGAAGTGATATAATCCTGCCCTGAACATCGGCCAACATCTTCCATCCTGCGTGGCAGCACCTCCAACACCTTTTCTCGCGGCGTGCACGCGCTTTATCGTGCACTGTCTTTCCCCTTGCGGCCCGCCTTGTGTAATAAGCGCAGGGATCGTATGGGTTATATAAGAGAGATGAGGAATCATTTGGGGGGTGGTGGGCGACACTGGAGGAGAAGGGGAGGGAGGGGTAACCTCAAGGGATTGGGCTGCATTCCAGCACTTTTTCTTCTCCTCTCTTTCCCCCCTTCTCCATTAAGCCCCCACCACCACCCCACCCACACACACACACACACACACACACACAAAAAACCCTCCCCCGGGCCAGCACGCGACAGGTGCTGACTTAAGAGCCCCTCTCCTTCCTCCTCACACGTCCACTTATGCCCCCTTTACGCCCATTACAACATGCCCTGCCACCCTCCTACCCTCCACCAGTCCTTTGGCTCCTCTTCTTAACACACACACACACACGCTTAAAACACCTGAGTGTGGAGTTGTTTTTAATAACCCAATCTAAACACACACACATACCCATAGCCTTCTATCCATGGCCAGCTGTTGTCAGATGAGTAGATTGATGTGCTCTGCACTGCAGATGAATTCTGATACAGATACATACACACAGTTTCAGGTTCTGTTGGTGCTTCATCAGTGTCTCCTCCTTTACTTTCTCTGCCTTTCTTTCTTCTTCTCTGGTTCCCGTCCTATTGTATTCTCACCTCATCTGTCTTTATATGAGCCTCTTGTCTGTGTTTTTCTATGTTTGTCTCTTTCTTTGTCTCTCTGCCTTTTTCCCCCCTCTCTTCTCAGTCCCTTTCCTTTTCTTAAATCCTTTTCCTAAATCCCTCAAGGTCCTGCAGCATCCTATTGTGTGTCTCTCCATCCTTCTCACTTACTTCATCATTCTATACATTACATCCTCATCCTCATCCTCCTCCTCCTCTGCATTAAATTTTCCCTCCCTCCTATTTCTTTGTCCTTTTTTTCCGCAGTCTCTCTCCTTCCCCTCCCTCCTTCTCTCTCTCTCTCTCTCCCTCCCCTCTCTTCCTCTTTCTCTCTCTCTCCCTCTCCCTTGTGTCTATTGGTGTTAGCCAGCGCCAGACTGTTGTAGAGAGAAGGAGAGAGAGCGTTGCAGACTCCAGGCGGTTGGTGTTCCTGCCAGCCGTTAGACACACACACACACACAGAGTCAACGAGGACAATGTGTCTGGGCTGAGGGGGGAGGCGGCGGCGGCGGGGGGTAGAGGGGTAAAGAAAAAACGCATGGCTGCGCTGCCACCCTGAGGCGACTGGGGGTATAGCTGCAACGGGGGTCATCGAGGGGAGACAGAAAGGATGATGAAATACTGGCAGCTTTTCAGTAACGGCTGAGCCCAGCCGGGGCCCGGGTGGGCGGGGTGAGCTGCTGTGAGCTCATTGCTGCTGCTGCTGCTGCTGCTACTAGCTCACGGCCACAGCAGCTATTATGCAAGAGAAAGAAGGGGAAGGGGAGGCGGGAGAGGTGGGGGAGCGATGTGAACAACAGGAGGTTCACTGAGGATAGTACGCTCGGCGAAATGATGTACAGAATGTCATCAGCGTTGGCGCCTTAAATCCACACAGACTTGGGTTTTTTCACAGTTCCTTTGTCTCTCAAAAGTGGTGACTCCTTTTATTTAGACGGCATTCCAGTGAAGACTAGTGAGCTTTTCTTCTGCCCCAAACAGTAATCATCACAAAGACAAATGGTGATGTCCTTAGGCACAGCGGGGACCTTTAGCAGATAAATGGCTTTAATTAATCTCGTTGAACGTAGCTCCAAGATATGTTAATCGATGAAATATGATGAGAACATCCTTAGTTAAATAGATATGCAAATAGTACACTGCGAGGCAAATTCATTCAAATTTTTATTGTTTCTCAACAGTGAGTGAGAGTTCAAAGTGGGACAATTCATCGCGTGCGAAGGGACACTCAGGGAAAAACACAAGGTGACCCAGACGGGGTAGGCTCACATAATTTTAATGGCTGTGCTGAAGTGGCAAGACGATCATGTTTCTCTGCTGCAGCTTCCCGCTCGATATCCATTTTTAAGGAGCGATGGGGATGATGGGAGTGACAGTCAAGGGCGAGCCAATACTGTTAGGGTTGGTGTTACACAACTGTTGGGGAAGACACTGATGTGAGCTGATCGTTATGCTGAAGGGTTCAACGGGGGACGACAGCGCTTTCCTGCAGTTTCTCTGTGACACTTTGCTCTCTTAAGTTAAAAAAAAAAAATATCTAAAAAGTGGATGTTGCACTTCAGTACACAAGGAATGCACTCTCACTCTGTGGTTTCATCAGATGGATTGCAATTTCAATTCTGAATTTGATGCATGGAAAATTAATTCGTCCCTGACCCCCGGAGTTCACGCGCTCCCCCATCTCGTTTGCCTTTGTTTGTGCTTACTCTTCATTTCTGTATCACTCCACTTTGCCCTATAACACCCCCTCCCCTGCACACACACACCTGCTTTCAGACTACACTGAATGCTGAGGTGACCTTCAAGAAACACAAAGTGGCACATATGCTTCTTTTCATTGGTGTCTTTTTCTATAGGTATGGTAAGAAATGTTCTACCTTTTTGTGTTCTCATACATCTACCTGTCATAGAGCCGCAGCTTTGCCATCACCGAACAACTTCTGCTTTTCCACAATGCGTGAATCTCTGGACTCTGGAGTCTGTTTGTTTTCAGCTTTCAAATCTTGTTACTTCTCACACAGGTGTCAAGCAGGCTTTGTGTTTGTTTGTGTCAGCACCTTCCCGTAGCCCTGTCCATCCAATCAGCCCTCAGCCCGTCAGAAGCATGGGAAAACCAGTGATGAATATGAAGCTCAAAGCACCATTAATTAGAAGACAATCGTGGACGGTGAGGACAAAAGGGCAAAGACAAAAAAGGAGAAACATTTTTCTTTTCACGGCCATCTAAGAAGACGGTTTAGATGTGTAAAGTTTCATGGAATTGAGGCCGACAGGCTTCTTCGAGCCCAGTGGGGTACTTATAATTTGTTGGGGGAACGAGGGAGGGAGGGAGTTGGAGAACAATGGCACTGTCCCTTTTTTGCACTGGAAGCCTGGGCTGCCACCGCCACTGCCTGCCTGCCTGCAGATTGTTAGAAGTAATTTGCTTTATGTTGAGTGGAAGCAGGATCAGGGATGAAGTGAGGCATGTGTTAATTCCTCTGCAGGGATCACATGCCCTTATCAGTCTCCAATCACAACTCCATCAGCGGGGGGGGGTTTACATAACCCTCGGTGCACTGTCATGGCGACCACCCAGGGCTGGTCTGCGTCTCTTGCCAAGTTGGTGAGATTACGAGCAACTGGCATCGTATACGGTAATCCGCCAGAAGCAACACAGGATCAATATGATGTGGAAGTGAGCAGACGGGGTCAGACTTCTTCCTGGCCAGTTCTCCTGCAACGCTCAAATTACTTATTCGTCTTCACCGCCGCAGAAAGACTGCGAGGATTGATTATGCCTGGTGGTGATCAATAGCAGACAAACAATTGTCTCAGCGTGGCGTGAGCAGAGCAAAACCCATAACCCAGCATTCGTTTAGGAAGAGCTCGCATGAAATGCAAAATTAATTCACACATGAGATCAGTAATTGACAGTTTGCCCACATGTGTCCAGTTAACCGACATCCTCCAGCTTCATTCAGCATGACAGGAGTAATGACAGCAGCGATGGAAAGAGAGTCCAAGAGACTGAGAGACAGACAGAGCAAGCAAAATAAAAATTAGACACAGCTAATGCAGCAGGACAGTAGCTTTGTACTAGTCATTGTGCTGTCCAGTGTGTGATAGCTTCCCTCAGGCCCCTGTGCCCTTCGTTGGAGGTAATTTGCTGTTGTCACATTCAGTTCATATCAAGAGCGTTCCACAGGCCACATCATACGAAAAGACTTCTACAGTTTCCCTATGCTTTCCCGTGGCTCCTGGTCAAGAGGCCCAGCGTAGGGGCTCAATGGTTTGAGGCAGCCCAGGGTGACAGCTCTCCCGTTTTTTTTGGGAGGGCCGGCTTGGCGGGGTCCCGGAGCCTCCGAAGGTTCTCAAGCCGGGGCCCCGCCGCACAGGCAGCTGCTGGGGGGGGGGGGGCAAGAGGTGGAGGGCCAGAGGAGAGGAAGCGCATTTTTCGTTGAAGGGTGCATTGTCACCACCCATCATCTCTCATTGCCCCGTTGAGAGTTGAGGGGCTCGACTCACATTTTTCTTTTCAACTGCTTTCCTCCCTTCTCCTATATCACAGGAAAACTCCATGAGAATCAGCACCGTGGTCCCCGAAAATACCAGGAGCACATGGCCACTCACATACAGCAGCCACACTAATGCTCTCACCAACCACGTCTGTTAACTTCATATTGGAGGAATCAGTGCCCCGCAGGATTTTCTCCCACTCATCATTGACATTGCGGCCCAGACACATTTAAGACGCAGAGGTCCATTCTCCCATATCCCAGTGGCTTTGATCTTCCATTTTCCCCTCTGCTATGATTGATATTTACATTGCATTACCAGTGAAACACACACGCATACACACACAGATACACACACACACACACATACCCCATCACAGAGTGGTACTGACACCTCCCAGAGGGGTCCTAGTGGCAGAAGACATCCTGCACATCAGACCACAGGGGCATCATCATTAGTGTACTATATGGCAAAGAGCAACCTCCATCACTCACATTCTACTAGCTGCTGTGAAAGACAGGAAGAAGAGAGAGGTGTGTGTGTGTGTGCGTGCCAAGACGTATAGGGATTAAGAGACCACAGTATGGGATGGGAGGTTAGGAAAAGAGGGGGAAGGTGAGAAAAAATTAGCGGAATGACAGAAGAAATCTGACAGTAAAAGCAAAGGAAACAAAGACAAAGGCAAAAGCCGGGCAACAAAGAAAGATAGGGCTGCAAGACAAAGGCACAAAGAGAGTTGGAGGTGAGACAGACGCAGAGAGACAGACAAAGGGAGATGATCCACTACCTATGCAGACTACAGCAGGAAAATCCGTCTGGCCTCCCCTCCCCGAGCAGAGAAGAGCGCGCTCCACTATTACAGTAATGAGTGCAACCGCCAGAGTGACGTCATGTATCTATAGCATTACTGCATACACTGATGTATGGGACAAAGGGCTTGTGGGAGATAAAGCGAGGAGAGAGAGAGAGGGAGGGAGGGATAGAGAGAGAGCAAGGGAGAGGGCTGAGGTGAGATTGAGTGAGAGAGGAGAGGGGTGCGGGGAGGGGGGGGCTTATCAGAGGACAAGAGGATGCGCTGTATATATGAATGACAAATCAAAGGGGTTCGCAAAGACAAAGAAAACAGCGATGGGAAATTAATTTGTGCAGGCCCCTCCCTCATTTCGCTCGCTTTGGCTTTGTTACGTCTGCAGGTGGAAAAAAGAAAATCAGCTTGGGCACATATTAGATAACAGCGCTCACCCCCCACCACCCCTTCTCCTCCTCCTCTCCCTCATCACACATTTTCAATTCCCCTCCACAGTCCAGTTCACCAAAACAATAAAACACTTATTGCGCACATATGCATGTTGGTGGCTCCTCCACCCGCCATGATTACGATAATGAACGCTGTGACAAAAGGAGACCTCCAATTACCAGCTTCTTCAACCCTAATTGGCTGGAGATCACTATCACTCTCTAATGTGATGCGCTGTGCCTCTAAACTGGAGCGCACAGTCTTGGAGCCGTGTGCTGGAATCATGTGGAAACAGAGCACTGTGGTGCACATTCCCACAGTCCTATGCACTAACAACTGGGAGCTGCACCAGTTCAACCAGTCTATATTCATTGGTCACTGAGCAACTCTCAGCAGCTGGTGGCTAAGTGCCTTTGTCCAAGGGCACCTTGACAGTACACTGCAAAAAATCCCAGTCTAAAAAACGAGCTAAAATATTGTGTAATTTACAGGGATTTGCTACCATCACAAAAAAAAGAAAAAAAAAGACTTGATAAGTTGAAACTCAAATAAAAATCAGGCTGCAATGTGATTCTATCTAATAATCTGAAAACAGATTATTTGTCTTTTTAATTCACCTCAGTCAATGAGTTAATGACACATGAATTATTTAAGATGGTAAATGGACTCCATTTATATTGCACTTTTCTAGTCCATCAACCAAACTCAAGTTGCTTTAAAATGTCTCATTCACCCATTCATTCATACACACACACACACACACACACACACACTTACATACTGATGGCACTGCATCAGGAGCAGTAAGGGAGTTCAGTGACTTGTTCAAAGACACTTAGACAGGATCGAACAAGGAACTTTCTGAATACTAGATGTTTCCTCTAATTCCTGAGCCACGCTGAGAGAATTCATCCGCGTCTTTACACCTAACAGTGAGGAGCTTTACAAGGAGACTGAGCTGCAAGATTTAAATACATTATGTAATTTATTAAGTCAATTTGTTTCTTAGATTCAGTAAAGTTTAATAACATAAATTGTGCTTGACAAGATTATTCATCTTGGATGGGATGAAATAAGATTGAAACATCCTAAAATAATACACAATTACTTTTTATATAACTCTTTTTGCAGTGTATTCTAGGTGTTTAAACACCACATTTTCTTTCTTCAGGCTACAGCAGTGCAATTATTTACAGTTTTTATAATATAATTTAAAGATTTACGAGCAAACTCTATATGACTTAAAGAAAAATCTTTATTTTGCACACACAGACATGTCTACCACTTAGAGTTATGATCAGTGTCTGTGTTGGCAGCTGAAACACAAGCTACTTGGGCTGAAGTATATCACTGATGTTTCCAAGAGCACAAAGACAGAGAGGCTCTTTATTTTAGGCAGGCATGGCAGGGGGCGACCTGAGGAGCTATGAAACAGGGGGCCTCTTGAGTGCGACCACCCCAAAGACAGCCGCGCTGCCGGCGCTGACACTGTGAGAGCTGCACAGGAATTTACCGTGACAGCGGAAACAGCCTCTCCTCAGGTGGACGTTCATAAAGACAGAGCCAGGGCGTGTGCACGCGCACACACACACGTCCAGACCTTGGCAGTGAACCCTGCCAAAGCTCACCTCCCTGTAACCTTGGTGGTGGGATTCTAGGAAAATGTAAGCCTTTCCTCACCTTTTGATCCTCAAAATGTTCTCAGCCTCTCTGGTACAGGGCAGCCCTGTCAACACTGTGTCAGATTAACACTCATATTATCGTATTCCTCAAAGAGCAAACATGTACACTAACTATTAAATCTGAAGTCTGCCTTCCTGCAACTTTCAACCTCTAAACAAGACATTTCTGCACTGCCTTGTATGTTTATGTATGAGAGCAACTAGTTGGTTCCTAGAAGCCTTGTTTCCCGGGGGCATAATTAGAGGGGGAGAAACACTTCCTGTTACAAGAACAAGTATTTCAAAAGTAGTGGTACTGGGGCCTTGGTATGGACCAGGACAGGGGCTGTTTACATCATGGTACCAGTGCTTTGTTGAGAGTCCAAAAAAACCTCACATGGCAAAAACGAAACCAAGGGAGCCATTATAACAACCTTGTTGCTGTCGTCAAACTAAAGACGGGGGTAGAAGTAGGGGCAGGCCTGTGCTTGATCAGCAGGGCCCCTTCAGCAGGCGTCCAACCAGAGCCAACCTGGTCGTACATTAGTAACCGAGTCGATCTACTGCACCTGAGGGCAGAACCATTCTTTGGTTCGGATCCAGATCAATCAGCGAGGTATGCCTGTGAAGAAAGCCTGAACTACGGTGACCTGGCAGCGCAGGATAAAACAACATGCACCCTGGCTCCACTTCCAAGTATTTCCGGAGTGCACCTTGGGCCTATTTCACAGTGAACCCACATATCGTCTTTCAAACTGAGAAGTAAGTGAATTTGTGCGCATAAGAGCACAAGTATGTATGCGGGCATGTATGCGTCTACGTATACGTACGGTCGGCACATATGCACGTGTGTCGCTAACATGTGTTTCTGATGAGTCAATATAGATCTGCATTTCAAATAAAGATAATGGGAAGCAGAGCAAGAGTGAATGAAAGAGAGAGAGGGTGAGGGGGTGGAGTATGGTATCTATAGGTGGGGAGGGGCGGGCGGGGGGGGCGGCATTCCTGAGGACTGATGTCGGAGGTAAATTAAAAATATCCCCGGCTGCTTGGAGGGGGTCCAGGGCGGCTGACACACACCGCTCAGTCAGGGAGCTCGCTGCTGATCCAGTAAGCGCTCACTCACGGCCAATTATGCTCCCTGTGATGTGTGTTCAACCCCCCTCCCTCTACATCCCCCCACCCCCCACCCAGCCACCCTGCCTTTACCCCTCTAGCAACACTAGCTATAGAGAGAAAGCTGTCAAAGAGCCAGGATCAAACCTCCAATCAAACGCTGGCTGTCACACACCCAGGTGATGATTAATGGCTTGTATTCTCTGACCCAAAGAAAAAAGGAGAACAGAGAGCGAGCTACAGATGGGAGTTTTCAACTCATTACAAAAGCACAGTAACATGTGTTGCGAAGACCAGCCATCCTCCCCGTGTTCGTGCAGCCCCGCAACTGGCACTGGCAGGCAATTACGGTGTTGAGAGATGAAAGCTTCACTCCATTTAGAAAGCGAGTTTGTCAAGATTTTCTTCACTTCTGAGCAAATTAACAAATTAGATACACAGGGTTTTTTTTTTTTTTGCTATTCACCTGTGTCTCACGCCCTCTGACCAGAGGTTCTCGCTTCTTTTTCTCACACGCACACACTCGCAGTGAGGGTCTCACCACTGGCGTCCAACCATGTTCTGCGGTGGAAACCAAACACTGGCCTGTTTTGACTGGACGTGATCCTTGTTTCCGGGCGGAATGCTGCCAGAGGCGGATTGATGGCTCTCACCCAGAGGAGGACGTTTACAGGAAAATCCTCCTGGCTGGAATTCTCCTTTCTTTCATATTGGACTCGAGAAACACAGGGTTCGCAGTCATGGCTGCGCCAGGGCAAAGTGCTCCCCAAGTGATAATGAAGGGGATGTGGCTGTGTGTATATCGCTACACACACACACACTACTTCTGTACTTCTGTGCTTCTGGGAGCCATCATTGACATAATGGTTTCTCTAGCCCATAGCCCTAAACTTTACAATCACAACTACAGGCCTAACCCCAACCATTAATCTAAACCTAATCTTAAAGGATAATTCTGGTTTGTTACAATTTGGGTTTTTAACCATCATATCTGTCATAAGTGATGATGACATTGTGCTTACTGTCTCTCATGTAACAGAGCAGTACAACTATGGTACTTATGGAAGGTCAAAGCTGAATCAGAGAACGGTAATGGATGTTTAAAATGGACAGGTTGGGTAGTAGTTTTACCATTTTCCTTCAAAATAAACTTACCTTGTTGGTTTGTTTAAGACCTGTATGATAATCTGAGTTTTCTTGTTTCTTTCTGACTCCCTTTTTAGCAATGTCATCATATTCCCAGATACCAGCAGCTGACTATTGCTGTGACAAAAAAGGCCAAAACTACAAAAATAAGACTAAGAAAGTTCAGATTCAGCTTTAACCTTAAAACCAAGTCTTAACCCCCAAACAGCCCTTTACAAAACTATGATTGGTCCTGACTAACACAGAAGTACATACACACACACACACACACACAGATATCCTCAAATACGCACAAACACACAGACACTGCTACACAATTCCATGTATTTACACATTAAAGACAATACTTGTACACACAACCCCACTCCCCGTCTTTTTAGTTTACACACATGCACTAATAGAGAAGTAAAGTACTTGCACAAGCATACACACAGACCTGCAAACAAGTCTGATTTACAGTGAGTGTTGTAGGCTGCCTCTTCAGTGAACTTCTTGTGTATCAGTCATCATTCACTCTCTCTCTCTCTCTCTCTCTCTCACACACACACACACACACAGACTAGTTGAATCCATATGAATGAAAAAGCTCCTCCGCCACATTCCTCCCAGGCTGCAGGAAGACAGACCAGTTGCTTTTGCAGCGGATCGATAGAGGAGAAAGACGAACACTGGAGATTAAAGTAGCAGGGGAAGAAATAGAGAGACCAGGGAAAGACAATAAGAAAAGAGGAAGGAGGGAAGAGGTGGGGCAGGATTTGGGGGGGGGTATCGGAACAAGAGCAAACATACACAGAACTTTGATATTGTTTGTGTTTGTGTTGTCTAACTGGTAATGGTATTGTTCTCTATGGCAACATAGTAAGAGATGTACTGCAAAAAGAGAGAGGGAGGGAAAAAAAGAAGAATGGAAATGAGTGAAGATGAGACTAGATGAGATAGAAAGAGACGGTGAGAGTGCAGAGGGAGGAAGAGAGAGAGACGGGGAGTGGTGACAGTGATAGAGAGCGAGCGGACTCCTGGGACAGCAGCAGAGGCGAGTCCATCGATCCAGGACAGTGAGCTGGCTCACATTTCACCTCTTCAGCAGTAACACAGGCGCTTTGCCATGGAACTGAGCCCTATATTCCGTCTGGACAGGGTCACCTCCACTCTATATACGTCTGTCTTTGTATTTGTATGTGTGTATGTGTGTGAATGTGTTTGTGTGGAGAGCCAGGAAAACAGATCTGAAAAAGAAATGTCTGGTCTGGAAAATCTGAGTTTTCTTTCAAAAGAAAAATCTATGATCATTCAGTCATGGAGAAATACTTTAAAGATCATGATCGAAATTAATAACACAGCAAAGACAAGGAAAACAAAACCACTGTGATACTGATAATATTTCTGATATGACACTATCCACACCCCCGATGAAGTGTACTCCAGCCAAAGAACATTTTGAGCGGGACTTTTTGTTGCACTGATGTACAACCACATGGCATCTGTCCACTCTATCCAATTTGGATCATCCCCTCCCTAAGTCACATGCCATCCTCATTGGGCATGGCATGGGGAACTGATAGCCTGAATGAATCACGTCCATCTGTAAGTGGCGAGGCCACGAGAGGGGGGACTGGGGACCTGTGCCGGCACTCTCAAAGCTGTCCACTGTCATCCAAGAGGGCCAAGCTGCGTGACAGACGACCGAGCATGTGGCATCTCCCTGACCCCTGAACCGGAAACCTTTACCCTATCTGCCCCCACTGTGGCTAACGGATGGCCCAAGAACCTCAATGACCACCGGGCACTGGGGATCTTTTATGTGAGTGGACAATCACATCAGAAAAGGTCGGGCAGGGGTCAGATCAGACACAGGTGAACTTTGACCCTTTAGTGTGGGCCATGGGTTGTGGTATTTGGGTAGGATGTGTAGGAGCTTTTATAAGGTTGAGACTTTAGACAGATGACAGATAAGATTGATACAACAGTTAGCAATGAGTATATGTATGAAGATAGACTGCACAGACAAACTAAAAAATACATACAATGACAAATAAAGAGAAACCTAGACTATGACAAATCTTCTCCTCACCCCAACCTCATATCACCCTTTCCTGTGTGAGTGCGCTACAATGGTAAGCATAGTATTCCAGCATCTACGCACTTACTTTAGGCTAAAACTGTCTTAAACACCATTTGAAATGGGTCCAGCTCCAGGGTCATTTTTCCAGGCTAGATGTTTGACTTCGACCACATGTTTATTTTGGCACTGTGCCATTTCCAACTGGGAAGGTAATGTCCACTTTTTTTCTGCTTTGGATTTTTGATTCTCAGCGTGATCTGCAGTAGTAGCAACTCCTTCCAAGGTTTCTGCGGGGTTAGGGTCATCCAAGTTGAATTTTAGACTTATAAAAAGACACTTTTAATACCACACAGAATGCTGTTTGATATCTGTATTTAAGCTCATACTGGTCCAGAATTATGGTCTAAGGAGTGCATGAATGTACTGATATTGCATTTTTGTCAGTACCTGTCAGCAGTACATAGCAATAATTCCTAATAATATCATTAATTGCTGGAAATGATCTCAGCGAAGAAGCATACAAATGGACGGATGAATGTCTGGAACAATAGCAGTGAGTATGTTCCTTCCAGTTTTGCTAAAAACATCATCTGTAAATGAAGGTTAAGACTCTTCAATGCCTTTTTTTGAGGAAACTAAAATCAGTGTTTTTAAAGAGTTTTCAAGACCTGCACATATCCTGTCATGTATTAGAGGTATCTGATTAAACACTATATCTTAAGTACTGCTGATTTGAGCTTTAAGGTGGGTTTACACTCTTCTGACTGACAAAACGAAGAAAAAAGCTGAAAC